>NW_021289025.1:0-857 GCF_002162155.2 Triticum dicoccoides
GGGGGGCCACAACCCGGAGACGCGTGCCGCCTCTTCGGACATGCCACAACACCACCCCGCATGTATGAGGGCCCGGTACGACGCTCCAGTGGCATTGCTACCCCCCAGGGCCCCCGTCCCGGCTAACCCTGTAGCGTTTGACCACGGGATCTAGCCCTTTGACTTTGCACGGACGGGCTTTGACCAGTGGACCTCTCCACCCGGTTGTGTTAGGTCGGCCCAGAGGAACACTTTGGAGCAACATCCGGGCCAAACCCACAGCTACATCCACTCCGTGTAGACCCGACGCGTCCGTTTCCCCCCTCCAGGTGCCGGCGGCGGCGGCGGCCGTGAGGGGGGGGGGCAGACCCCGGAGACGCGTGCTGGGCGTTTGCAACCGCCTCAACACTTCTAGATTTATGAGAGGCCGCCTACGCAAGATTTGACGGTATGCTAGCCCCCGGAGGCCGCCGGCCACAGTCGTAGACGTGCGAAGAGCAATCCGCGTAGAGGGAAGTGTTCAAATACTTCTCCATCACAAAACATTATGAAAAATTACCATCAGTCCTATAGCACATGTTCCCACGTTTTGTAAAAAACTCATGATTTTATCGCGCTCCAAGTATTTAATAATATTCACGCTGCATCGTTACCGCAGAACGTCTACTACCGTTTCATTGCCGTCCGTGAGGGGGGGCCACAACCCGGAGACACGTGCCGCCTCTTCGGACATGCCACAACACCACCCCGCATGTATGAGGGCCCGGTACGACGCTCCGGTGGCATTGCTACCCCCCCAGGGCCCCCGTCCCGGCTAACCCTGTAGCGTTTGACCACGGGATCTAGCCCTTTGACTTTGCACGGACGGGCTTTGACCA
>NW_021289026.1:0-1281 GCF_002162155.2 Triticum dicoccoides
TGACCAACATGGCAGTATGGCCGGGTACATCTAGGCATCGAGTCAGGCGAACCACTTGATTGAGGTCGCGAGTGGCCATCTGAAAGCACAATCATAATGCAAAGGCATTAGAATTTCTAGCAAAATTTCGGCAGCATAACAGCTGTAAATGCTCAAGAAGGATTTTGAGACATTTGACAAAGGATTTCATACACACTCAACATCATCATATCAAAGTTCTGAATCCATCCTAACAACATAACGTGGTAGTAGAACTGAACTAGGCTTGTATCCATCAACCCTATAAGGTACTACTGATTAGTAACACGTGATCCTGATAGAGAGAATAGATCCTAATTCCTTAACCCCCGGTGGAAGAATAGACTGACTCAGATCAGAATGTCATAAGATAAAGGAGTAAAAAGAGCCTTACGTTCCACCCACAAACAATTCCCCTACATATAACTAAAGAATTTCTAGACTCGACATCGACCAGTTTGGCTTGGAGAACCTACAGGCAGTCCGGCTCTGATGCCAACGCTGTCAGGACCCCGACTCGATGTCACATCGATCTAGCCGGTAACACCTCATATCACTTTGCGGCCTCACGCACGGTATCCCCACGAGTGTCGCCTTACCTTTGCCCGGGACCGTTTGCGCCTTTTGGCTCACGTATATGATAGTGTCGCTAGCATCCATATGATAAGGAGCCCGGGCTGACATGACTAGTCGTAAACCCAAAGTGGCACAGACTTACAGGGACAGGCATCCATGACCCAGCTTTGAACGTGTCGGTCATCAACAAGTGGGTCTGGGCTGTAGCACTGGGCTAGCAGGACTCCGGTAAACCGGGCTGTAGCGGGCTAACAGGACTCCGGTACTCAATGCGTGACATTTCCCCGAAGGGACAGACACCGGAACGAAGAAGGACACATGCCGGCCAACCTAAGTGTTCCAGAGCAGTAGCAAGCTACCATGGCTCAGCGGTAACACTAGGAGACATTTCCCGGTAAGAGAGGCTACTAAAGATAAACAACTAGATAGTCAGATCCCACACATACCAAGCATTTCAATCATACACACAATATGCTCGATATGTGCAAATACAACAAGGCATCACAACATGACTCTACGACACAAGTACTTTATTTAAGGCTCAGAGAGCCATACATAACATACACAAAGGTACGGGTCACACGACCCAGCATTCAAGTCGTACAGTCATACAAACTAGCAGCGGAAGTAACTTGTCTGAGTACAGACAACTAGAAAAATAGAAGAGGCTTGGAAAGCCTAGCTATA
>NW_021289027.1:0-1595 GCF_002162155.2 Triticum dicoccoides
CTGTGCCCCTTTAGGATGTGTTGTTAAGCATTTTGTCTTCTTTCCAGAGGTGTCACCCATGCATTTTTAGGATGTGTGTGTTGTCTTGTGCAAGCTTGCGAAGAGAGGTACCTGAGATTGCTGATTTCAGGGACTTAGTGATTTTCACCAAGTCTGGGATATTTTAGTTCATGATGCTATATGTCCAGCTTGTTTCCTAATGATCCGTGCCTCTTTTGAGGATGATCAGTAAGGGAGTTTTGATACTTATGTTATGCTCTATCCATCCATGTCTTTGTTTACATATGTGGAGTGCTCTAGGTTGACTCAATCGAGCTCAACTTTTGCTTCGTTGTTAATCTGGGCAGATCGTCAACTTGTTTGCGATTTTGCCGATGCTATCGTTAGTGTTCCATGCATGCTATGCCTTTGTTCTTGCCATGTGTAGCTAGCACATTGTGCCTTATTGCTAGTTATATTCTTTCCTTGCCATGACTTGCACCGTAGTGAGTGCATCGAGCTCGTTTACATGCCTTCGTGAGTTATATTTCAGCGTGTCTCAGTTTTCACTAAGTCTGAAAACTGATTGTGTTCGAGCGATGTTCGTGAGCTCGGTAGAGTATTTTGTGAACCCTTTTGGCCCCAGGTCACTTTGGGTGTTTTGTTAAGCTTGTTGAGTAGCTCCATGCCATGCTCTTACTTGTCATGTTCAGATTTTCTATCATGTTGTTTTGCTGCTCCGAAGAGAGCATCGTGATCTGAAATTTCAGACTAGTGTTAATTTCACTAAGTCTGGAATCTGTTTTGCATTTGCGTTTTAGCCATGCTTGTTTGAACCTCTTAAGGGATGAATTTGCCTATGGCTCAATGCTAGTGTTTTGTCAACCATCTTGTGTACATCACTGCCATGTATTCTGTTTTCATGTTTGGTGGTTGTAGCATGTTCATTTCGTTGCATTTAGATGCCTACTTGCTGTAAATCGCAGACCGGTGTCATATCTTAAAACGCTCGCCATTTCCAAACCGTAACTCCGATTCCAATGATCTTTATATCGTTTTCAAGCGATTTCATCCCCTCTATCGAGTGGCACACTTGGTTTTCCAAGTTGATGCCAGGTTCATGCATTTCCTGTCATATCTTGCATTTTGCATCCCGCATAGCATATCGTCATTTCATCATATTGCTTGGTCTTGCCCGTGGTTGATTTTATCCTTGTTGCTTGTTTGTCTTGTTGGGTAGAGCCGGGAGACGAGTTCGCTACCGAGGAGCCCGTTGAGTTTGCTTGTGAGGATCCAGTCAACTCTGACAACTGTGCAGGCAAGATGATCATACCCTCGAAATCACTACTATCTTTGCTATGCTAGTTTGCTCGCTCTTTTGCTTTGCCACTGCTACGATGCCTACCTTTTGCTTGTCAGCCTCCCAATTGCCATGTTGAACCTCTAACCCACCATTGTCCTAGCAAACCGTTGATTGGCTATGTTACCGCTTTGCTCAGCCCTTCTTATAGCGTTGTTAGCTGCAGGTGAAGATTGGAGCCGTTCCTTGTTGGAACATTTATTTACTTGTTGGGATATCATTATATTGCTATGTTATCTTAATGCATCTATATACT
>NW_021289028.1:0-608 GCF_002162155.2 Triticum dicoccoides
CCCAAGGTGCACTTATATGTTGGTCATCAACATTGGCAGTTTTGGCCGATTATGGCCCATTTCATGGAGTATTACTCATTGTTTTGGGGTCGCGGAGTGATTTCCATGATTAACGAACCCTGGGTGCGTTTACGTGTCGGTCATCAACACAGGCAGTTTTGGCCGATTCTGGCCCGTTTCATGGACTACTACTCACAGTTTTGCGGTCCCGGAGTGATTTCCATGATTAACGAACCCTGGGGTGAGTTTACGTGTCGGTCATCAACACTGGCAGTTTTGGCCGATTCTGGCCCGTTTCTTGGACTATTACTCACTGTTTTGTGGTCCCGGAGTTATTTCCACGATTAACGAACCCTGGGGTGCGTTTACATGTCGTTCATCAACACTCGCAGTTTTGGCCGATTCTGGCCCGTTTCTTGGATTATTACTCACTGTTTTGAGGTCCTGAAGCAATTTCCATAGTTATTGAACCCCAAGGTGCACTTATATGTTGGTCATCAACATTGGCAGTTTTGGCCGATTATGGCCCATTTCATGGACTATTACTCACTGTTTTGGGGTCGCGGAGTGATTTCCATGATTAACGAACCTTGGGTGCGTTTACGTGT
>NW_021289029.1:0-3089 GCF_002162155.2 Triticum dicoccoides
GGCAAAACGCACCTTTTCCGCATCTGTGCATCCTGAAGTGGTCAACTCCCTTCCTGTCTTGTGGAGCCAATCATCTGCAACTATCGGCTCGGTGCTACTAGAGAACACTGGCGGATTCGGTCTAAGGAAACGGGTTAAGTGATCAACAGGTGTTGGTGGTGGTGGGTTGTTGTTGTTTTTGTTCCCTTGATTCTGATTCTGGACTAGTAACTGCATCAATGCATTCTGCTGCAGGATCAACTGGGTGAGGTCCGGCGGGAAAGCAAATCCATTGTCATGTCTCGGAAGCATCTGAGGGTTTAGAAAAGATGAGAATATAGAATAGAATGAGATCTAGAGAGAAAAGACTACCATATGCACATGAGACAAAAGCAAACAAAATCACTTCATTCAATTCAAACAAGGGCATACAACGGTCTAACTATCGTTACAAAAGTGCTCGGACTATACTATATATATGGGGAAAATACTACTACTGTTATGGTGGTCGACTAGAAAAACTGCTCCGTTGAAGACTCCATGATATCTGCTCCAGCTTCATCAACATAGTCATCATCGCTATCATATGGATCCGTGTCGGTGTCATCGATGATGATGTAGTTTTCTGGACAAGTGCACTCATCGTCTTCTCCTCCAGTCGCGGAAATCCCATAAACACCTTTAGCTTCTTCTTCAGATCATCGTTCTTCTCTCTACGAGTGTTGCTATTTCCTCCTCATATCCATCGTGTGTAGACTTGAGTTCTTCCTCCAGTTCCGTGATCTTGGTCATAGCCTTCTTTAGATCTATCATGCCTGCGCACATCTGGTTCTCCTGGCGTCGGATGTGCTTGTTTAACTCCTGGATGAAAGTTGCAATTGATCTATCCTTCCTGCTACTAATCATCTCCCATTTCTCATCTCGGTGCCCACAACTCTGGTAGATAGTATCCTTGAGATCCTTTTGGTAGACTTCTCCAATGTGTCCCATGATGATGTGGGCTGCCATGCTCTTTCCTAAACTCCAGGTTGGTCCATCAAAGGAAAACTCTATGGGCTCAGTGACGGGCATGAACGTCCTTCCTGGAACTTGAACTTGAATCATCCAACGCTCCTCTTCTGATAGAGTGGCGTTGGAGGTCCCGATGAAGCTTGGTACTCTGATGTTCAGGTACTTAGTGACTTCCTTCAAGTGGCGTCCAAAAGGTGTATCCTCATCCGGTTGCGTGAACTTGTTCCTTGCATCCGCCATCCTAAAAGAGTAGAAAAGATGAGGAGTCAGAAATGAGAAGAGTGGGTAGTGATCTAGGGCTTTAGCTTAGTGGTCGTGTCCTACAGTCAGCGTGTTCTCTGATACCATCTTGTAGCGACCAGACCTCAAACAGTCTGATCTCTATGCTTTAGTGTCATCCCAGGATCAGTAATGCTGACGCTCACAGTACTTGAAGGATTTATAACATAGTAGCAATCACACACTTATTACATCGTATGTCTCCAAAGGAGAACTTATTACAACAAATATGGCTTAAGGACATCTAATGATGATAACAACGGAAGGCTAGGAAGATTAGTGAGTCCATCAACTCCAACGGCATCACAGAGTATAGAACCACAACCTAAAAGGCACCTTACTCGTCGTCTGAAAAGTCTGCAACATGAACGTTGCAGCCCGAAAACGGGTCAGCACATGGAATATGCTGGCAATGTAACACATAGAGAATAATGAACAGAAACATGCTATACTACATGCATATATGGCTGGTGGAGAGCTCTATGATTACATCGTAAAGCCAATTTTTCCCAAAGGAATAAATTTTATTTAACTATGATGGTGGTTGTTAAACATTGAGAGTGTAGACACCCTCTCAATCCCAATTAAGCATCATCATTAAACCCAACAAATTAAATTAAACTAACATGATGAGATTCACATGATAATCCAAGTACTAGATACTCAAAACATCCATATCCGGGGACACGGCTAACCATGATTAGTTTATACACTCTGCAGAGGTTTGCACACTTTTCCCCACAAGACTCGATCTCCTCCGTTGAATTTCTCACACTTCATGATGTTTGAGAAACGGATGACTGAGACACAGTTTTTCAGAAGCATTAACTCTCTACTCCGGGTAGACAGTACCAACCTACAACCCACTACATCTGCTAGTCTGCCTCTTCAAGAGCTCATGCAACTTAATCAACTATGCTAGAGCCCATAGTAGCTTGTGGCTGCACACAGAAGTTTCTAGCATGAAATAATCTCATGACCCCTTTGAGCCTGGGTGGCGGTCCATAAAGAAAAACAGGCAAACGTCGGAATACCCAGGTGCCTGAATCCACCCAGATGCGTATTAAAGTTGCCTCCTTAAATAAACCATTAATAACATTATCACATCTGTCATGGATAGACTCACCCAATACACGTCCACTAGCATAGCATGGTGATACATCTCCGTCGTATCTATTATTTTTTATTGTTCCATGCCAATATTCTTCAACTTTCATATACTTTTGGCAACTTTTTATACTATTTTTTGGGACTAACATATTGATCTAGTGCCCAGTGCCAGTTCATGTCTGTTGCATGCTTTATGTTCCGCAGAAACCCAATATCAAACGGAATCCAAACGGGATAAAAATGGATGGAGAATTATTTTGGAATATTTGGGATTTTCCGGAGGAAGAATCAACGGGAAACAGTGTCCGGGGTGGCCACGAGACGGGGGGGGGCGCCCTCCCCCACCTGGGTGTGCCTGGCACTCTCGTGGGCCACCCTTAAGGCGGTTGATGCCCTTATTTTGCCGCAAGAAAGCTAATTTTATGAGAAAAATCTGGGCGAAAGATTCACCCCAATCGGAGTTACGGATCTCCGGATATTAAAGAAACGGTGAAGGGGTAGAATCAGAGAACGCAGAAACAGCGAGATAGATCCAATCTCGGAGGGGCTCTTGCCCCTCCCAAGCCATGGGAGCCAAGGAGCAGAGGGGAAACCCTTCTCCCATCTAGGGAGTAGGTGAAGGAAGAAGAAGAAGAAGGGGGCCCCTCCCCCCTTGCTTCCTGTGGCGCCGGAGCGCTGCCGGGGGCCATCATCATCACCGCGATCTTCAC
>NW_021289030.1:0-2682 GCF_002162155.2 Triticum dicoccoides
GGCAAAACGCACCTTTTCCGCATCTGTGCATCCTGAAGTGGTCAACTCCCTTCCTGTCTTGTGGAGCCAATCATCTGCAACTATCGGCTCGGTGCTACTAGAGAACACTGGCGGATTCGGTCTAAGGAAACGGGTTAAGTGATCAACAGGTGTTGGTGGTGGTGGGTTGTTGTTGTTTTTGTTCCCTTGATTCTGATTCTGGACTAGTAACTGCATCAATGCATTCTGCTGCAGGATCAACTGGGTGAGGTCCGGCGGGAAAGCAAATCCATTGTCATGTCTCGGAAGCATCTGAGGGTTTAGAAAAGATGAGAATATAGAATAGAATGAGATCTAGAGAGAAAAGACTACCATATGCACATGAGACAAAAGCAAACAAAATCACTTCATTCAATTCAAACAAGGGCATACAACGGTCTAACTATCGTTACAAAAGTGCTCGGACTATACTATATATATGGGGAAAATACTACTACTGTTATGGTGGTCGACTAGAAAAACTGCTCCGTTGAAGACTCCATGATATCTGCTCCAGCTTCATCAACATAGTCATCATCGCTATCATATGGATCCGTGTCGGTGTCATCGATGATGATGTAGTTTTCTGGACAAGTGCACTCATCGTCTTCTCCTCCAGTCGCGGAAATCCCATAAACACCTTTAGCTTCTTCTTCAGATCATCGTTCTTCTCTCTACGAGTGTTGCTATTTCCTCCTCATATCCATCGTGTGTAGACTTGAGTTCTTCCTCCAGTTCCGTGATCTTGGTCATAGCCTTCTTTAGATCTATCATGCCTGCGCACATCTGGTTCTCCTGGCGTCGGATGTGCTTGTTTAACTCCTGGATGAAAGTTGCAATTGATCTATCCTTCCTGCTACTAATCATCTCCCATTTCTCATCTCGGTGCCCACAACTCTGGTAGATAGTATCCTTGAGATCCTTTTGGTAGACTTCTCCAATGTGTCCCATGATGATGTGGGCTGCCATGCTCTTTCCTAAACTCCAGGTTGGTCCATCAAAGGAAAACTCTATGGGCTCAGTGACGGGCATGAACGTCCTTCCTGGAACTTGAACTTGAATCATCCAACGCTCCTCTTCTGATAGAGTGGCGTTGGAGGTCCCGATGAAGCTTGGTACTCTGATGTTCAGGTACTTAGTGACTTCCTTCAAGTGGCGTCCAAAAGGTGTATCCTCATCCGGTTGCGTGAACTTGTTCCTTGCATCCGCCATCCTAAAAGAGTAGAAAAGATGAGGAGTCAGAAATGAGAAGAGTGGGTAGTGATCTAGGGCTTTAGCTTAGTGGTCGTGTCCTACAGTCAGCGTGTTCTCTGATACCATCTTGTAGCGACCAGACCTCAAACAGTCTGATCTCTATGCTTTAGTGTCATCCCAGGATCAGTAATGCTGACGCTCACAGTACTTGAAGGATTTATAACATAGTAGCAATCACACACTTATTACATCGTATGTCTCCAAAGGAGAACTTATTACAACAAATATGGCTTAAGGACATCTAATGATGATAACAACGGAAGGCTAGGAAGATTAGTGAGTCCATCAACTCCAACGGCATCACAGAGTATAGAACCACAACCTAAAAGGCACCTTACTCGTCGTCTGAAAAGTCTGCAACATGAACGTTGCAGCCCGAAAACGGGTCAGCACATGGAATATGCTGGCAATGTAACACATAGAGAATAATGAACAGAAACATGCTATACTACATGCATATATGGCTGGTGGAGAGCTCTATGATTACATCGTAAAGCCAATTTTTCCCAAAGGAATAAATTTTATTTAACTATGATGGTGGTTGTTAAACATTGAGAGTGTAGACACCCTCTCAATCCCAATTAAGCATCATCATTAAACCCAACAAATTAAATTAAACTAACATGATGAGATTCACATGATAATCCAAGTACTAGATACTCAAAACATCCATATCCGGGGACACGGCTAACCATGATTAGTTTATACACTCTGCAGAGGTTTGCACACTTTTCCCCACAAGACTCGATCTCCTCCGTTGAATTTCTCACACTTCATGATGTTTGAGAAACGGATGACTGAGACACAGTTTTTCAGAAGCATTAACTCTCTACTCCGGGTAGACAGTACCAACCTACAACCCACTACATCTGCTAGTCTGCCTCTTCAAGAGCTCATGCAACTTAATCAACTATGCTAGAGCCCATAGTAGCTTGTGGCTGCACACAGAAGTTTCTAGCATGAAATAATCTCATGATCCCTTTGAGCCTGGGTGGCGGTCCATAAAGAAAAACAGGCAAACGTCGGAATACCCAGGTGCCTCAATCCACCCAGATGCGTATTAAAGTTGCCTCCTTAAATAAACCATTAATAACATTATCACATCTGTCATGGATAGACTCACCCAATACACGTCCACTAGCATAGCATGGTGATACATCTCCGTCGTATCTATTATTTTTTATTGTTCCATGCCAATATTCTTCAACTTTCATATACTTTTGGCAACTTTTTATACTATTTTTTGGGACTAACATATTGATCTAGTGCCCAGTGCCAGTTCATGTCTGTTGCATGCTTTATGTTCCGCAGAAACCCAATATCAAACGGAATCCAAACGGGATAATAATGGATGGAGAATTATTTTGGAATATTTGGGATTTTCCGGAGGAAGAATCAACGGGAAACAGT
>NW_021289031.1:0-946 GCF_002162155.2 Triticum dicoccoides
CCCACGCCGCGCCGCCGCACCACCCAAGCCGCGCCTCACCCCGCGCCTCTCACCCGCGCCGCCGCCCTTGTGCATCGCCGCCGCGCCCAACGCCGCCCAACCCCGCGCCCTAGTGCCGCCACCGCCACCATGCGTCACCGCGCCGCCGCCGCCCTGCGTCAACGCCGCCGTCGCCGCCGTTCGCCGGAGGTACCGCGCCGCGTCTCTTCTTTCCCTCGGTTCGGTTTTTCTTATAAACCGTTCCGATTCTTTTCTTCTCTACCGATTCGTTTTCTTTCCGATTTTTCGCTAAACCGTTCCGGTGTTCTAGATCGGTTTTTCGTTCGATCTCTTTTCCCGAAAACCCTAGATTGGTTTTTGTTCTTTTTTCGGACCGTTCGTCTCAACGAACGTGATCACCGATTATTTCCCGGTTAACGACGTCTGTTCGTATAACCGTTCTTCTTTTTCTTCTCGTCGGATTTATTCCACGATCGCGATCTCAGATCCGATCTTCGTTCTAGTTTATCTTCTCGCTCGTTTATCGGAATCAGGTGATTCAAGCGCCTGGAGTTTCATCTCGAAACCGCCGTTTCGTCTAATCAACTTGAACAAGCTTTTGCTACAGTAAAATTTTGACCTAGATTCAACTTGCTAGAACCGAGTTGTTTTCTTCCGCCGTTTGTTTTTCGTCGTTTGTTCGGCTCGTTCTTTCTTTGCAACCGGAGTTCTTAAGTTGAACTTTCTGGTTCGTTCTCTTGTTCGATTTTTCCCTGTGCATTAGATGAGTACTTATTGTGTGGTTACTATTGCTTGCCTACGATAGATTGACCGGAGTATGACGATTAGATCTATCAAGAGTTTTGAGTGCGAATCATCTTCATCAACATTGCAGGCAAGTAACACTTGATCATATCTTTCCTACTACCCAGTTTTATTGCATTAGATCAAACCCTCAAACACTTGC
>NW_021289032.1:0-1156 GCF_002162155.2 Triticum dicoccoides
TAGCAAGGTAGGAACAACACATACATATGGCTCAAGCAACTCCTACACATGCTAGTGGGTTT
Source organism: Triticum dicoccoides (assembly GCF_002162155.2). Lineage (NCBI taxonomy): Eukaryota > Viridiplantae > Streptophyta > Magnoliopsida > Poales > Poaceae > Triticum > Triticum dicoccoides. The sequence goes on from NW_021289032.1 coordinate 63, forward strand.
CATCTAGTTACTGTGGCAATGACAGGTCATGCAGAGGAAATGGGTTCAACTATCGTAGCACACAGCAGTTTGAAACGCGTTGTCTTAATGCAGTAAAAGAGAGCAGGAGCGAGAACATGGGATTGTATCGATATGATCAAATGGTTGGTTGCTTGCCTGATGGTTCGATGCACTGATACGGTTCTTCGTTAGGGTAATCAGGGTACTCTTCGGGGACAGAACCTGCCGCAGAGAGCACCGATACACAAACATCACCAAACAATGTGCAACAATATGATGCATGCATGAAACATGGCAATATGAGTGTATTGGGCTAATGCAACTAAAACCAGAAGGGTTTGAACAAATTTGAATCAAGGATTCAAATTTCAAATTCAAATATGGCCTTTTAAAGTGATTTTCCTTGTTCTGCTTAAAACATCAATTTAACTTGTTTGATCATGCATGAAAATAGTACAGATGGATAGATTGGATTTTTCTGATCATTTTTCATATATAATTTGTCCAATTTGGAGTTACAGAATAAAAGTTATGAATTTTTGAAGTTTACATAATATTCTGGAATTTCCTGATTTAAATTAAATCCAGAAAATCAATTACTGCGTCAGCCTGACGTTAGTGTGACGTCAGCAGGTCAACGGAACTAGTCCAGGTCAAACCTGACAGTGGGTCCCGCATGTCAGGGTGATTATTTTAATTAAAACTTAATTAAAACTAATCCTGTTTAATTAACAGGGCTGGGCCCCACCTGTCATTGACTCAGGGGAGTCAACCAGGGCCCACCCGTGGTCAAACCCGGGTCGGCTGCACCGGCGTTTAGCCGCCGGCGAGCCCGACGCGGCGGCGGAAGTGGTTTTGGCCATTTCGGCCACCAAATGGGCCGCGGAGACCACCGGAGTGGAGCTGAGGACAAACCGCAGCTCTTGGCGGAGTCCGTTGGGGTCGGGGTGGCCGGAGTTGGCGCCGGCGACGACCTTGGCGGCCACCGGGGTTCGGTCGGAGGTGAACTTGGCGCTAGAGGGTTCGGTGAGGCTCGTGGAGTAGCTAGCTAGGTGCTGCGGAACTTGGTGAGTAAGATGGACACCATCTTGTGG
>NW_021289033.1:0-1748 GCF_002162155.2 Triticum dicoccoides
TTTGGATGAGTACTCACGGTTGCTTTTCTCCCTCTTTTCCCCTTTCCCTTCTACCTGGTTGCCGCAACCAGATGCTGGAGCCCTGGAGCCGTACGCCACCGTCGACGATGAACCCTACTACACCGGAGGTGCCTACTACTACGTGCAGCCCGCTGACGACGACCAGGAGTAGTTTAGGAGGATCCCAGGCAGGAGGCCTGCGCCTCTTTCGATCTGTATCCCAGTTTGTGCTAGCCTTCTTAAGGCAAACTTGTTTAACTTATGTCTGTACTCAGATATTGTTGCTTCCGCTGACTCGTCTATGATCGAGCACTTGTATTCGAGCCCTCGAGGCCCCTGGCTTGTATTATGATGCTTGTATGACTTATTTATGTTTTAGAGTTGTGTTGTGATATCTTCCCGTGAGTCCCTGATCTTGATCGTACACATTTGCGTGCATGATTAGTGTACGGTCAAATCGGGGGCGTCACAAGTTGGTATCAGAGCCGACTGCCTGTAGGAATCCCCCTTTCCAACTCCTTGGCCGAAGTCGAGTCTAGTCGTTGAAAAACTTTTACTAACATGGCTGTGTGGCCCATGGGCCCACATCGCCATCGGGAGGTATTAGGATCTTTTATTCCTCGACCTTTACTCTGGGATTCTGAACCCTCTTCTATTCGGGTTAAACGATTTTTTACTAAAAACTAACTTTAGGTTTTCGAAAATACTTTCTCCCGGAGAGCCCCTTCAGTCCAGATGGTCACCGACTGCACCAGAAGATTTCGGAGATACTCTTTGATATTCTCTCGAGACTTTGTGCCCATCACTTTTGCTATTCCCGACCACCGATAAATCCTTATGGATAACTACTTACACTTGCCATTCTTACGATCATTCCCCATTGTTCTTGTTATTACAAGATACCCGAAGTTTTCTCTATTGTTCCGAGAATACTTCGTGCCTACTGCCTAGCAGTTCTTTGCCACATGAATACCCCTTCGAATAAATCCTCGCACTTGTCGAGTATCCGCTCATCCCTAGTTGTTCATGTGTTTCACAAGAGTCTTCGAAATAATATTCGATCTTCCGAAAATCCTTTGGGGCCTTTGGCTCTTGAAATTCTTGCTTGCTTGCATTATGGTTAATCCCATAAGTCTCGTAGTCTTAATGACATTCCTTGTCATTATCATTTTGAGTCTGTTGACTCAATATTCTGCGAATACACACAATCATCATTGATCCTTATAAATTACCTTTCCGGCTGAGCTTCCATTCTTTTAACTGGAATTGGTTCTCGACCAATCCAATTGTCGTTGATTGTACCCTAAGTCTATTCAACTTATCCATCCCTAATCAGAGCATTGCTTCTGATCCCTTGAATTGGAAATCATAATTCCTTTGCATTTGACAATTGAGTTAGTCAGTTGTTTCTATAATCTGATCTCCTTGCATTCTTCTTCCTCTAGTTGAGTACCGATACTCGTATCAGATCCTTTGTGGACCATCAAGTCCTTTGTTGGATTGTTATCCGACAGTGTCCTTCACATTTGATCACTTTGTGAGTTCTTCCCCTGATACATGATGCCCTTGTTAAGTTGTATCCTCTGCTTGGCCAACCATGCTCTACTTTCGAGCTTGTGTTATTTACTCTTGAAACTTGTGGTATACGTTTCTAAGAAGCCCCTGTGGGTTGAACATATGCCTTCTCTAAACCGTGTGAACCCGAAAGTTTTCACGAGTCATACTCTTCTGGTGCTTCACCAGATAAA
>NW_021289034.1:0-1325 GCF_002162155.2 Triticum dicoccoides
AAAATCGAAAAATTGGGAAACCTGCGCATTGTGTCATTATATATGACCAAGTTTCCAGGAAAAATAAGAAACTTGTAATACGGTAATTATTTTAAAAAAGTGTTCTCAGAAATGAGCTATCAAGTGTGAAGATTCATGGCTTTCAAGCCACATGATCAATCTTATGGCCACAATCATGGCATAGTTTGTTCAGATGATCTCATATCGTGCACAAGGGTGCATATTGGAATGGCAAACAATGTTGCCTAAGGAAGTTTTCATTTTCTTTGGACGAAAAAACCATTTTCCATTTTTCGAGTGCCTGAAATGAGTTTTTTTTGTGAAGGACCTACCATATATTTGTTGCAAAATTGGACCTAATCAATTTTATAAAATACTAGGCCATATTTAATGCACAATTGAAAAAATGGTTGGGTGTCAAAAAATTTGATCCACCTCTGGTGAAAAAGACAAATTCCCGTCGATTCAGTTGGAAGCGGGTCAAATTTGAACTGCAGCTGCCTCATAGTGTGCTATTTATTTTTTAGAAAAATCATTTCTAGGTACATAAGTATCTATTTAATCATAGAAACACCAAAAAAATTCCAAGATTCAACCACTAGCTAGGAACGGTCAAGCCCGCCGTTTTGACCGCATGTTGAAACGGGCATAAAAAATTCAAAAAAAATCAAAAAATTGGGAAACCTTCGCATTGTGTCATTATATGTGACCAAGTTTCCAGGAAAAATAAGAAACTTGTATTACGGTAATTATTTTAAAAAAGTGTCCTCAGAAATGAGCTATCAAGTGTGAAGATTCATGGCTTTCAAGCCAAATGATCAATCTTATGGCGACATTCATGGCATAGTTTGTTCAAATGATCTCATATCGTGCACAAGGGTGCATATTGGAATGGCAAACAATGTTGCCTAAGGAAGGTTTCATTTTCTTTGGACGAAAAAATCATTTTCCATTTTTCGAGTGCCTGAAATGAGTTTTTTTTGTGAAGGACCTACCATATATTTGTTGCAAAATTGGACCTAATCAATTTTATAAAATACTAGGCCATATTTAATGCACAATTGACAAAATGGTTGGGTGTCGAAAATTTTGATCCACCTCTGGTGAAAAAGACAAATTCCCGTCGATTCAGTTGGAAGCGGGTCAAATTTGAACTGCAGCTGCCTCATAGTGTGCTATTTATTTTTTCCAAAAATCATTTCTAGGTACATAAGTATCTATTTAATCATAGAAACACCAAAAAAATTCCAAGATTCAACCACTAGCTAAGAACGGTCAAGCCCGCCGTTTTGACCATATTTTGAGACGGGCATAAAAATTCAAAA
>NW_021289035.1:0-1467 GCF_002162155.2 Triticum dicoccoides
AGTTCTACTTGATAGAACCTTAGATCGGAGTGGGCTAGGAGATCCGATGAACCTACCTTGTCCAGGTGCAGATGAGGAACTCCCGGCGCCGGCCATGTTGACGGTGGCCGGTGATAGCAGGGAGTGGATGGCGACGGTGTGTGGGCAGTGGCCGCGGCGGAGCTTCCCGTCACTGTCAGCGCTAGACCTAGATCGGGTCGGGGTTTTCGGTGGGGAGCCTGGCAACGCGGTGGTGCGGTGGCGCTCGTCGCCGGCGGCCGCCCTGGTGCCGTGGTGCGGTGGCCCTGACTCGGTCGGGACAGCGAGCGAGAGGGGTGCGAGCGGCGCGCGGGGGAGGAAATGATTAGGGTTCCTCTCGGCCCCCACCGCATCGATCCGTTTTTGATCCAGCGATGCACACGGTCGGCCGTCAGATCTCCACGAACGGCCCGGATCGGAACCCTAACCCCCTGCGGGCCGCTGGGCCAAAAGAGGAGCGCGACTGGGCTGAGGCTGACTCGCGGGCGCGGGCGTAGGCGGCTGGGCCGCATCCAGCAGCCCCGCTCCGCTGGGCCGAGTTCGCCGGAGCGAATAAGGCAGGCCGCGGGCCAGGCAGAGGCCTTCTCTGCTATTATTTTTTTTACAGTGCAGACTTTAATAGTTTTTGTCCAGTTTTGGGGCAAAATTCACACAGTCTAGTTTTTCTATCGAATATTTTTTCCAACGAAAAATTTTGTTTAGAAAATAGAAAAGTAAATAGAAAAGTTTCTGAAAATTAAAATAAAAATTTTTCAGAAAAGAAATGTTAATGAATTTTTTTATAAAGAAAATAATAAAGTTCATGAATTTTTTAATTAGTCAAAGAAAAGTTTCTGTAAAAAGTAAAAAGTTCGTGAATTTTTTATTCACATTTTTCCGCTGCGTAAATAATTATTAGTGCTCTTTTAATAGAAAAATAAAAGTTTAGATATAATTATGTTTTTAAGAGCATGTTAAAGTAATTATTGAAATGAATATGATTATGTTATTTTTATGACCAACGTTGTTAATAACATGATCATGTTTTATTATTGAGATTTAGAGGTGCATTTATTTCTAATATTTTGCCCAACGGTAATATAGATTTAATTGCATAGACAATTGTATGTTTTAATTTGACCAATGTTAGATTATTGCATATGATTGTTTTATTGATGTCACTTAAATTGTGATTTCAGGAGGCTTTCACTTGATGAGTTGCCTGAAAGAAGTTCCGACACTCAGAGGTGACAACCACACTGAGTGGAGGAAGAAAGTTGAACTGGCATTTGTTTGTGCTGATCTTGACTGGGTTGTGGAGAAACCACAGCCGATCAGACCCACAGAGCCAGTAAGAGATGCCACTGATGATGATGATGCATGGGCTAAAAAGAAGGGGGACTATGCTCCTTTGAAGCAGTCCTACCTCATAGATAACCAAAAGTGGATCAATGCAAACAAAAAGTGCAT
>NW_021289036.1:0-1234 GCF_002162155.2 Triticum dicoccoides
ACCGGAGATGCGTGCCGCCTCTTCGGACATGCCACAACACCACCCCGCATGTATGAGGGGCCGGTACGACGCTTCGGTGGCATTGCTACCCCCCAGGGCCCCCGTCCCGCCTAACCCTGTAGCGTTTGACCACGGGATCTAGCCCTTTGACTTTGCACGGACGGGCTTTGACCAGTGGACCTCTCCAGCCGGTTGTGTCGGGTCGGCCCAGAGGGACACCGGGGAGCAACGTCCGGGCCAAACCCACAGCTACATCCACTCCGTGTAGACCCGACGCGTCCGTTTCCCCCCTCCAGGTGCCGGCGGCGGCGCCGTCCGTGAGGGGGGGCACGCACCGGAGACGCGTGCTGGGCGTTTGCAACCGCCTCAACACTTCCAGACTTGTCAGAGGCCGCCTACGCAAGATTTTACGGTATGCTACCCCCCGGAGGCCGCCGGCCACAGTCGTAGACGTGCGAAGAGCAATCCGCGTAGAGGGAAGTGTTCAGATACTTCTCCATCACAAAAAATTATGAAAAATTACCATCAGTCCTATAGCACATGTGCCCACGTTGTGTAAAAAACTCATGATTTTATCGCGCTCCAAGTATTTAATAATATTCACGCTGCATCGTTACCGCAGAACGTCTACCACCGTTTCATTGCCGTCCGTGAGGGGGGCCACAACCCGGAGACGCGTGCTGCCTCTTCGGACATGCCACAACACCACCCCGCATGTATGAGGGCCCGGTACGACGCTCCGGTGGCATTGCTACCCCCCCAGGGCCCCCGTCCCGCCTAACCGTGTAGCGTTTGACCACGGGATCTAGCCCTTTGACTTTGCACGGACGGGCTTTGACCAGTGGACCTCTCCATCCGGTTGTGTTAGGTCGGCCCATAGGAACACTTTGGAGCAACATCCGGGCCAAACCCACAGCTACATCCACTCCGTGTAGACCCGACGCGTCCGTTTCCCCCCTCCAGGTGCCGGCGGCGGCGCCGTCCGTGAGGGGGGGGGGGCACGCACCGGAGACGCGTGCTGGGCGTTTGCAACCGCCTCAACACTTCCAGACTTGTGAGAGGCCGCCTACGCAAGATTTTACGGTATGCTACCCCCCGGAGGCCGCCGGCCACAGTCGTAGACGTGCGAAGAGCAATCCGCGTAGAGGGAAGTGTTCAGATACTTCTCCATCACAAAAAATTATGAAAAATTACCATCAGTCCTATAGCACATGTGCCCACGTTGTGTTAAAAA
>NW_021289037.1:0-3954 GCF_002162155.2 Triticum dicoccoides
GATAATACAGTTATAGCATGAATAAAAGACAATTATCATGAACAAGGAAATATAATAATAACACTTTTATTATTGCCTCTAGGGCATATTTCCAACAGTCTCCCACTTGCACTAGAGTCAATAATCTAGTTCACATCGCCATGTGATTAACACTCACAGGTCACATCGCCATGTGACTAATACCCAAGAGTTTACTAGAGTCAGTAGTCTAGTTCACATCACTATGTGATTAACACTCAATGAGTTTTATGTTTGATCATGTTGCTTGTGAGAGAGGTTTTAGTCAACGGGTCTGAACCTTTCAGATCCGTGTGTGCTTTACAAATCTCTATGTCATCTCCTAGATGCAGCTACCACGCTCTATTTGGAGCTATTCCAAATAACTGTTCTACTTGGAGCTATTCTAAATTGTTGCTCCATTATATGTATCTGGTCTCTCTACACAGAGCTATCCGGATAGGTGTTTAGCTTGTATCGACGTAACCCTTTACGACGAACTCTTTTACCACCTCCATAACCGAGAAAAATTCCTTAGTCCGCTAGTTACTAAGGATAACTTTGACCGCTGTCCTATGATCCATTTTTGGATCACTCTTGTACCCCTTGACTGACTCATGGCAAGGCACACTTCAGGTGCGGTACACAGCATAGCATACTGGAGAGCCTATGTCTTAAGCATAGGGGACGACCTTCGTCCTTTCTCTCTTTTCTGCCGAGGTCGAGATTTAAGTCCTAACTTCGTACCTTACAACTCAGGCAAGAACTTCTTCTTTGACTGATCCATCTTGAACACCTTCAAGATCATGTCAAGGTATGTGCTCATTTGAAAGTATTATTAAGCATTTTGATCTATCCTTATAGATCTTGATGCTCAATGTTCAAGTAGCTTAATCCAGGTTTTCTATTGAAAAACACCTTTCAAATAACCCTATATGCTTTCTAGAAATTCTACGTCATTTCTGATCAACAATATGTCAACAACATATACTCATCAGAAATTCTATAGTGCTCCCACTCACTTCTTTGGAAATACAAGTTTCTCATAAACTTTGTACAAACCCAAAATTTTTTATCATCATCAAAGCATACATTCCAACTCCGAGATGCTCACTCCAGTCCTTAGAAGGATTGCTGGAGCTTTGCATACTTATTAGCATCTTTCGGGATTGACAAAACCTTCCGGTTGTATCACATACAACCTTTCCTCAAGAAAATCGTCGAGGAAACAATGTTTTGACATCCTATCTGCAAGATTTCATAAATAATGCAGTAATCGCTAATATAATTCCAACAGACTCTTAGCATCGCTACGAGTGAGAAAATCTCATCGTAGTCAACTCCTTGAACTTGTCGGAAAACATCTTAACGACAAGTCGAGCTTTCTTAATGGTAATTCTTACCATCATTGTCTGTCTTCCTTTTAAAATCCATCCGTACTCATTTGCCTTACGACCATCAAGCCGTTCTGCCAAAGTCTTCACTTTGTTTTCATACATGGATCCTCTCTCGGATTTTATGGCCTCAAGCCATTTATCGGAATCCGGGCCCACCATCGCTTCTCCATAGCTCGTAGGCTCATTGTTGTCTAGCAACATGACTTCCAAGACAGGATTACGTACCACTCTCAAGTAGTACGCATCCTTGTCATCCTACGAGGTTTGGGAGTGACTTGATCTGAAGTTTCATGATCACTATCATAAGCTTCCACTTCAATTGGTGTAGGTTCCACGGGAACAACTTCCTGTGCCCTGCTACACACTGGTTGAAGTGATGGTTCAATAACCTCATCAAGTCTCCACCATCCTCCCACTCAATTCTTTCGGGAGAAACGTTTCCTCGAGAAAGGACCTGATTCAAGAAACAATCCTTTATTGCTTTTGGATCTGAGACAGGAGGTATACCCAACTGTTTTGGGTGTCCTATGAAGATGCATTTATCCGCTTTGGGTTCTAGCTTATCAGCCTGAAACTTTTTCACATAAGCGTCATAGCCCCAAACTTTTAAGAAACGACAACTTAGGTTTCTCTAAACCATAATTCATACGGTGTCATCTCAACGGAATTAAGTGGTGCCCTATTTAAAGTGAATGTGGTTGTCTCTAATGCCTAACCCATGAACGATAGTGGTAATTCGATAAGAGACATCATGGTATGCATCATATCCAATAGGGTGCAGTTATGATGTTCGGACACACCATCACACTATGGTGTTCCAGGCGGTATTAATTGCGAAACAATTTCCACAATGTCTTAATTGTGTGCCAAAACTCGTAACTCAAATACTCATCTCTATGATCTTATCATAGACATTTTATCCTCTTGTCACGATGATCTTCAACTTTACTCTGAAATTACTTGAACCATTCAATAATTCAGACTTGTGTTTCATCAAGTAAATATATTCAACATCTACTCGAATCATCTGTGAAGTAAGAACATAATGATATTCACTGCATGCCTCAGCACTCATTGGACTACACACATCAAAATGTGTTACTTCCAACAAGTTGCTATCTTGTTCCATCTTACTGAAACCGAGGCTTTTCAGTCATCTTGCCCATGTGGTATGATTTGCATATCTCAAGTGATTCAAAATCAAGTGAGTTCAAACGGTCCATTTGCATGGAGTTTCTTCATGCATATATACCAATAGACATGGTTCGCATGTCTCAAACTTTTCAAAAATGAGTGAGTCCAAAGATCCATCAACATGGAGCTTCTTCATGCATTTTATACCGATATGACTTACGTGGCAGTGCCACAAATAGGTGGTACTATCATTACTATCTTTTGGCATGAACATGTGTATCACTACGATCGAGATTTCAATGAACCATTCATTTTAGGTGCAAGACCATTGAAGGTATTATTCAAATAAATAGAGTAACCATTATTCTCTTTAAACGAATAACCGTATTGCGATAGACATAATCCAATCATGTCTATGCTCAACACAAACACCAAATCTCGATGGTAGAGGGAGCGTGCGATGCTTGATCATATCAACATTGGAAACACTTCCAACACATATCGTCAGCTCACCTTTAGCTAGTCTCCGTTTATGCCGTAGCTTTTATTTCGAGTTACTAACACTTAGCAATCGAACCGGTATCTTATACCCTGGTGCTACTAGGAGTACTAGTAAAGTACACATTAACATAATGTATATCCAATATACTTCTATCGACGTTGCCAGCCTTCTCATCTACCAAGTATCTAGGGTAATTCTGCTCTAGTGACTGTTCCCCTTATTACAGAAGCACTTAGTCTCGGGTTTGGGTTCAACCTTGGGTTTCTTCACTGGAGCAGCAGCTGATTTGCCGTTTCATGAAGTATCCCTTCTTGCCCTTGCCCTTCTTGAAACTAGTGGTTTCACTAACCATCAACAATTGATGCTCCTTCTTGATTTCTACTTTCGCGGTGTCAAACATCGTGAATACCTCAAGGATCATCATATCCATCCCTGATATGTTATAGTTCATCACGAAGCTCTAGCAGCTTGGTGGCAATGACTTTGGAGAAACATCACTATCTCATCTGGAAGATCAACTCCCACTCAATTCAAGTGATTGTTGCACTCAGAAAATCTGAGCACAAGCTCAACGATTGAGATTTTCTCCCTTAGTTTGCAGGCTAAGAGAATCGTCGGAGGTCTTATACCTCTTGACGTGAGCACGAGCCTGAAATCCCAATTTCAGCCCTCGAAACATCTCATATGTTCCGCGATGTTTCGAAAACGTCTTTGGTGCCTCTACTTAAACCATTTAACTGAACTATCACGTAGTTATCAAAACGTGTATGTTCGATGTTCGAAACATCCACAAATGACGTTTGGGGTTCAGCACACTGAGCAGTGCATTAAGGACATAAGCTTTCTACTGTTCGCATAATCGCTACTATCAACTTTCAACTATATTTTCTCTAGGAACATATCTAAAACAGTAGAACTAAAGCG
>NW_021289038.1:0-831 GCF_002162155.2 Triticum dicoccoides
GAAACGGGCCAGATTCGGCCGATACTGTGAGTGTCGATGACCGACACGTAAACGCACCCGAGTGGAAATCACACCAGGAACCAAAAAACAGAGTGATAGTCCAGGAAACGTGCCAGAATCGGCCAAAACTGTGAGTGTTGATGACCGACACGTAAGCGCACCTTGGGGTTCAACAACTATGGAAATCACTTCGGGGCCCCAAAACAGTGAGTAAATAGTCCACGAAACGGGCTAGAATCAGCCAAAACTGTGAGTGTTGATAACCGACACGTAAATGCACCCCGTGTTCATAAATCGTGGAAATCACTCTGGGACCCCCAGAACTAAGTGATAGACCAAGAAACGGGCCAGAATCGGCCCAACTACAATTGCTGATGACCTACACTTAAGCGCACCTTGGGGTTCAACAACCATGGAAATCGCTTGGGAACCCCAAAACGGTGAGTAATAGTCCACAAATTGTGTCAAAATCGACAAAAAACGCGAGTGTTGATGACCGACACGTAAACGCACCCCGGGGTTCATTGATCGTGGAAATCACTCCGGGACCCCAAAATAGTGAGTAATAGTCCACAGAATGGGCAAGAATCGGCCAAAAGTGTGAGTGCTGATGACCAACACGTAAACGCACCCCGCGGTTCGTTAATCGTGGAAATCATTTCGAGACCCAAAACAGTGCGTAATAGTCCACGAAACGGGCCAGAATCGGCCAAAACTGTGAGTGTTGATGACCGACACCTAAACGCACCCAAGTGTTCGTCAATCATGGAAATCACACCGGGACCCAAAAAACAGAGTGATAGTCCAAGAAACGTGCCAGAATCGGCCAAA
>NW_021289039.1:0-1125 GCF_002162155.2 Triticum dicoccoides
AGATTGTTTCGTCCACAACTCAAAGCTCCGGACGAATTTGAAGGTGATTCCAATTGGGTTGGAAAGTGCACGAAATCTAGTTTCCAACAAAAAAAGAATCACCCAATTCGGAGTCTGTATGAAAAACTTGTGTGCGTTTTGAGTCAGGTATGTCTGTGCAGTCCGAATCTGAATCCAGAACGTGAGAGACTTGGACTCTATCTTCTCTTGGGCCAAAAGTGACGTGAGAGAACTTTTTGGACAGCAAATAAACATCTCTTTCTTCCTTATCTTCATATGTGGATTGTACAAATGTCCCATACACCTGCAATTAGATAAAACACAAAAGTGTGTGAAGTATTTTTGTTCTGGATAACATAAATAGATTATTGAATAGTTTGCACTAGAAATCACCTGACAAATATGCATATATGCAATATTTTTGGTCATATCCAAGATAGTCATGTCCTCATCAACGAGGGTCTGTTTCCTGCGAGCAAACGAAGAACAAGCAAGAAACTAATATTGCAATCTGAATATTGCGAATATAAGATGAAAGCTTTATTGATCAAGGTGGGGTTCTGTGACGCCTTTGTCTGGTCGTTGAACACAAACGAAGTACGCGAAGTTGCAGCTATGGCGAACTTTTAATCTAAACAAAACCAAAAGTCTAAACGGTGCCCTAAGGGCTGTATATATGGAGGAAGAGAGGGGGAATTTCGTGGCCCTTGGTGGAGGGGTCCGAAATCAACCCTATCTCTTGTTTCCCCACACATACGGACTCTAAAAATAGCCTATACTTATGTATTTCGAAATTACATGGGCCTGGCCCAATAAAAAGGTGACGCAGCACCTATAATAGCCTCTGGACGAAATTTATGAAGTGACATCTTGTATATTTCGTCCAAGGCTTCATGCACTCGTTATGGAGGCTTCAAAGACCTGAAATCATCACTTGTAACTCTGTTCTTGTTCCCCTTGTGCATGCCATCATCTCCATGCTTGTTCTTGCTCCAATGTTCATCCTTCTCCAAGCTAGGCCCTTCATTTGTAAGCAAAACAAATGTATCCAATTTAGGCAGCATCATATTCTCATGAACATTAGAATCATTACCAAGAAACGAAAGTACCTGGTAATTTAGTTGG
>NW_021289040.1:0-1105 GCF_002162155.2 Triticum dicoccoides
CTTCGATTGTTACGATTTGGAAAGGATACGAGATAAATGGGAATACATTTTACACGATTGACCAAGATCAAAAGAGCACCAACCAAAACAGCGGTGTCCGCTTTGATGCAACAACCGAGAGGGGAAAGGACACATATTATGGTTACATAGTGGACACATGGGAACTTGACTACAGACATGATTTTAAGGTCCCTTTGTTTAAGTGCAAATGGGTCAATCTGTCAGGAGGCGGGGTACAGGTAGACCCACAGTACGGAATGACAACAGTGGATCTAAAAAATCTTGGGTACACTGACGAACCGTTCGTCCTAGCCAATGATGTGGCACAGGTTATCTATGTGAAGGACATGTCTACCAGACCGAGAAAAAGAAAAGATAAGGAAGCGAATACATCATACGATGAGCCAAAGCGTCACATAGTTCTTTCAGGAAAAAGGGACATCGTGGGAGTGGAGGGCAAGACAAACATATCTGAAGATTATGAAAAGTTTCATGAAATTCCTCCCTTCAAAGTCAAGGCTGACCCCAGCATCCTGATAAGCGATGAAGATTATCCATGGTTACGGCGCAATAAGCAAATGACACAAGTGAAGAAAAAGTAAAGACTTTCTCCCACAACTATTATGATGATACCATGCCAACTTTGTAACACACGAGTATGATACCATTGTCCGTTTTATACATGCATATGCTATGTGGGTGAATTTATGATACCATGCCAACTTTCAACTTTTTCATAGTTCATTTGAAATGCTTTAATGTCTTATGGTTCGGCCCTCGTAATAATTAAAAATAGCAACAATAAGTATTTTGTTGTAAGTAGAAACAAAATAGAATAAATAAAGCAAGAAAGAAAACAAAAAAAGTGTTTTCAAATTTGAAAACTAATGATACTAACAAAAAGTTTATAATTTTTCTAAAACTAAAAGCAAAAAGAATTAAAAAATACAGCAAAAAACAAAAGAAAATAAATAATGCAGAAAACAAAACAAAAAAACAATTAAAAATAGCAACAATAAGTATTTTGTTGTAAGTACAAACAAAATAAAATAAATAAAGTAAGAAAGAAAACAAAAAAACAAAAAAGTGTTTTCAAATTTGAAAA
>NW_021289041.1:0-1886 GCF_002162155.2 Triticum dicoccoides
GAAGTCATGTTACTAGACCATGATGAACCTACGAACTATGAGGAAGCGATGATGAGCCCAGATTCCGCAAAATGGCTAGAGGCCATGAAATCTGAGATAGGATCCATGTATGAAAACAAAGTATGGACTTTGGTTGACTTGCCCGATGATCGGCAAGCCATTGAGAATAAATGGATCTTTAAGAAGAAGACTGACGCTGATGGTAATGTTACTGTCTACAAAGCTCGACTTGTTGCAAAAGGTTTTCGACAAGTTCAAGGGGTTGACTACGATGAGACTTTCTCACCCGTAGCGATGCTTAAGTCTGTCCGAATCATGTTGGCTATTGCTGCATTTCATGATTATGAAATTTGGCAAATGGATGTCAAGACTGCATTCTTGAATGGATTTCTAGAAGAAGAGTTGTATATGATGCAACCTGAAGGTTTTGTTGATCCAAAAAGTGCTGACAAAGTATGCAAGCTCCAACGTTCCATTTATGGACTCGTGCAAGCATCTCGGAGTTGGAATAAACGTTTTGATAGTGTGATCAAAGCATATGGTTTTATACAGACTTTTGGAGAAGCTTGTATTTACAAGAAAGTGAGTGGGAGCTCTGTAGCATTTCTAGTTTTATGAAATGATATAGAATTTTTGGATAGCATAAAGGGATACTTGAATAAAAGTTTTTCTATGAAAGACCTCGGTGAAGCTGCTTACATATTGGGCATCAAGATCTATAGAGATAGATCAAGACGCTTAATAGGACTTTCACAAAGTACATACCTTGACAAAATTTTGAAAAAGTTCAAAATGGATCAGGCAAAGAAAGGATTCTTGCCTGTGCTACAAGGTGTAAAGTTGAGTCAAACTCAATGCCCGACCACAGCAGAAGATAGAGAGAAAATGAAAGATGTTCCCTATGCTTCAGCCATAGGCTCTATCATGTATGCAATGCTGTGTACCAGACCTGACGTATGCTTAGCAATAAGCTTGGCAGGTAGGTACCAAAGTAATCCAGGAGTGGATCACTGGACAGCGGTCAAGAACATCCTGAAATACCTGAAAAGGACTAAGGATATGTTTCTCGTATATGGAGGTGACAAAGAGCTAGTCGTAAATGGTTACGTCGATGCAAGCTTTGACACTGATCCGGACGATTCTAAATTGCAGACCGGATACGTGTTTTTATTAAATGGTGGAGCTGTAAGTTGGTGCAGTTCTAAACAAAGCGTCGTGGCGGGATCTACATGTGAAGCGGAGTACATAGCTGCTTCTGAAGCAGCAAATGAAAGAGTCTGGATGAAGGAGTTCATTTCCGATCTAGGTGTCATACCTAGTGCATCGGGACCAATGAAGATCTTCTGTGACAATACTGGTGCAATTGCCTTGGCAAAGGAATCCAGATTTCACAAGAGGACCAAGGACATCAAGAGACGCTTCAATTCCATTCGGGACCAAGTCCAAGTGGGAGACATAGAGATTTGCAAGATACATACGGATCTGAATGTTGCAGACCCGTTGACTAAGCCTCTCTCACGAGCAAAACATGATCAGCACCAAGACTCCATGGGTGTTAGAATCATTACTATGTAATCTAGATTATTGACTCTAGTGCAAGTGGGAGACTGAAGGAAATATGCCCTAGAGGCAATAATAAAGTTATTATTTATTTCCTCATATCATGATAAATGTTTATTATTCATGCTAGAATTGTATTAACCGGAAACATGATACATGTGTGAATACATAGACAAACATATAGTCACTAGTATGCCTCTACTTGACTAGCTCATTAATCAAAGATGGTTATGTTTCCTAACCATTGACATGTGTTGTCATTTGATTAATGGGATCACATCATTAGGAGAATGAGGTGATTGACATGACCCATCCCGTTAGCTTAG
>NW_021289042.1:0-1596 GCF_002162155.2 Triticum dicoccoides
TAGTCACCATCTGTATAGTATGTATGTATGTATAGTATATACCCGTGATCACCTCCCAAGTGATCACGGCCCGATAGTATAGCAAGGCAGACTGACAAGAATGTAGGGCCAATGATGATAAACTAGCATCCTATACTAAGCATTTAGGATTGCAGGTAAGGTATCAACAGATGTAGCGACAATGTCAGGCTATGCATCAGAATAGGATTAACGAAAGCAGTAACATGCTACACTACTCTAATGCAAGCAGTATAGAGGAGAATAGGCGATATCTGGTGATCAAGGGGGGGGGCTTGCCTGGTTGCTCTGGCAAGAAGGAGGGGTCGTCAACTCCGTAGTCGAACTGGGCAGCAGCAGCGTCGGTCTCGTAGTCTACCGGAGATAAGAGGGGGAAGAAACAATGAATACAATGCAAACATAAACACGACGATGCGTGACGTGACAATGAGCGGTGCTAGGTGTGCCCTAACGTGGTATGAGGTGGTACCGGTTAAGGGGGGAAACATCGGGGAAGTATTCCCGGTGTTTCGCGTTTTCGGGCAGAGGAGCCGGAGGGGGAAAGTTGCGAGTTCGATAGGTTAGGGGTGTGTGGCGGACGAACGGACTGCGTATCCGGAATCGTCTCGTCGTTCTGAGCAACTTTCATGTTGAAAATATTTTAATCCGAGTTACGGATTAAATGATATGATTTTTAAAAGATTTTAACAATTTTGGAATTTAATTATTTATTTAATTAATTCGAAAAAATGTATTTATGACGTCAGCATGATGTCATGCTGACGTCAGCAGTCAACAGGGGTTGACTGAGTCAACCCTGACATGTGGGTCCAGTGGGACCCACCTGTCATTCTCTATTTAGGTTAATTACAGATTAGTTAATTTAATTTCTATTTAATTAACCAAACTAGTTAATTAAATTAATTAAACCGGATTAATTAACTTAATTAATTTCTTAATTAATTAACTAATTAATTAATTATTATTATTTTATTTTATTTATTATTATTATTTTTTATTAAAACGTTCTGTGGGTGGGGCCCCGTTGTCATAGGGCGACTGGGCCTTAGCGGATCGGGTGCTCCCGATCGGGCGGTGCGGGCGCAGGGACACCCGCACGCGAGGCCACCAGGGGCGAGGCGGGGCGCCAGAATCTGGCGAGGTAGGGGGAAAGGGGCGGCCAGCTCCGGCGAGCAGCGGGGCCGGGCAGCAGGGGGCTGTGGCCCGTGCGGGGAACGGCGGACGCGACGAAGCAACAGCGGGCCGCGGCGGACAGAGGAGCAGGGGCGGGCGACGAGCTGCAGCGAGCAGGCGATCGCGGGACCATGGACACGCACTGGCCGGTCGGGAACGAGGTGCGAGATGCGGCCACGGGCGAGGGTGAGCGCGGCCGGATCCGTTCGATGCGGTGGTCGCAGGCATCAGCGAGCAGCGGAGAGGAGAAGAGGAGGCCGAGGGCCTCACCGTACGGTGTAGGGGCTAGGCAGCGGGTGACGAGGAGGAGGACGGGGACGACGTGCTGCGCGACGGCGAAGTCCGGCGGCGTCCGGGGCGGCTTCGGGCGACGAGGTCGGGGTCGAGGCGGCGATGGCGGGGCGG
>NW_021289043.1:0-915 GCF_002162155.2 Triticum dicoccoides
AAAAGGAGAGAATTAAAATAAAATTATTAAATAAAAATAAAAATGATTAATAAAATTAATTATTAATTAATTAATTAACTAATGGATTAATTAAGTTAATTAATCCGGTTTAATTAATTTAATTAACTAGTTAAGTTAATTAAATTGTAATTAGATTAACCTAAACCCTAATTA
Source organism: Triticum dicoccoides (assembly GCF_002162155.2). Lineage (NCBI taxonomy): Eukaryota > Viridiplantae > Streptophyta > Magnoliopsida > Poales > Poaceae > Triticum > Triticum dicoccoides. Next base: position 175 of record NW_021289043.1, read on the forward strand.
ACCTAATTAGAGGATGACAGGTGGGTCCCTCCTGGACCCACATGTCAGGGTTGACTCAGTCAACCCCTGTTGACTGCTGACGTCAGCATGACATCATGCTGACGTCATAGATACATTTTTTTCGAATTAATTAAATAATTAATTAAATTCCAGAAATTAATAAAATCTTTAAAAAAATCATATCTTTTAATCCGTAACTCGGATTAAAATATTTTCAACATGAAAGTTGCTCAGAACGACGAGACGATTCCGGATACGCAGTCCGTTCGTCCGCCACACACCCCTAACCTATCGAACTCGCAACTTTCCCCCTCCGGCTCCTCTGCCCGAAAACGCGAAACACCGGGAATACTTCCCCGATGTTTCCCCCCTTAACCGGTACCACCTCATACCACGTTAGGGCACACCTAGCACCGCTCATTGTCACGTCACGCATCGTCGTGTTTATGTTTGCATTGTATTCATTGTTTCTTCCTCCTCTTATCTCCGGTAGACTACGAGACCGACGCTGCTGCTGCCCAGTTCGACTACGGAGTTGACGACCCCTCCTTCTTGCCAGAGCAACCAGGCAAGCCCCCCCCCCCTTGATCACCAGATATCACCTATTCTCCTCTATACTGCTTGCATTAGAGTAGTGTAGCATGTTACTGCTTTCGTTAATCCTATTCTGATGCATAGCCTGACATTGTCGCTACATCTGTTGATACCTTACCTGCAATCCTAACTGCTTAGTATAGGATG
>NW_021289044.1:0-1722 GCF_002162155.2 Triticum dicoccoides
GGCCATGGCTAATTGAATTTTGTACCGAAAAAGGCTTCTCGCCCCGCTTTATAAATAAAGCAAACCACAACCGAAGCACAACATCCAACCAAAAAACGGAGGTCCATAGAAACGAAAGAAAATAAAGGTAAGGTACAGGCTGGGGGCAACAGCAAAAATAAGCCCACAAGGAAAGGAAATACAGCCTCAAGGGGGATAAATGATCATGAGAAGTCTAGCGGCCACGTCCTTGTGCTTCCTCGTCAATCTGTCAATGGCCACCTTGTCTTTGGTTGCTCCTTCTTAGGTTTGAAGGCCCATCTCGTCCTGTAGGTGTTCATGAGTGCATTTTCCAGGTTTTGATTTAACCATTAGAGCATCTCCAGCCGTTTGCCCCCCCAGGGCACCCGACGAATGTCTTTTGGCGTATGCACCGGCGGTTTTTCCGCCCTGGGGGCGATCGAGTTTCCAGTCGCGCCCCCAGGTTTCGGCCCCCAAACGCCTGAAAATTCTAATTTATCTTTCCTGCTGCCAAAAAACGCCACAGGTTAGGCGATCATCATGGCACAGGTCGGCGATCAAACATACCCAAAAGTTCGGTGATCAAAAGGAAGGAATCATAGACATGGAACGCATCAAACGGCAGGCTCCTCTGCCATGGGACTGGTTGAGGTCAGTGTGGGCGCATCTTCAGTGCTCGGGCTCGACGTTGGCGTTGGCGTGGCTTCAGTGCTCACGCAGGGCGTCCGCACATGTTCACTTCTCGGGCTTGGCGTCGGCGTTGGCGTCGTTGTGGGCGTAGAGGCGGCGGTTGCCGCCTGTCGAGGCATCTGGTTCAAGATGAGGCCACGCTCTGCCAGGTACCACGCCTTCACCTGCTCGTCCATCGTCGACATGTCTGCCGCCATCAAGAGCACCAGGTCGGTGTTCCTCTTCTTCGCGGCGACTTTGGTCCTGAGAAGGTCGAGCTTGACGTCATGCTTCGTCATCAACGCCGACCACCTCGCGTCGGATTTCTCCTCCCTCTTGGCGGCGCTGTTCTTGGCATCGGCGATGCACTGCTTGATCGATGATTGCAGCCGTTCAGCAGCGGGTGCCGCGCCCCTCGCCGCCTTGTCTCTTTTGTTGCCATCAGGGCGCCCTTCTGCCGCCGACGGGGCAGGCGCATCCGGCTTGTAGGTCTCCTTGGCCTTGCGAGAGTGAGTCGGCACTCCCTCCACTTCTTGCACGACTCGATCCTGGAGAACACGTGAAGGAACTTGAACTCTTGGTCGCTGTTGTCCTGGCGAAACATGTTGAACATTCGAACCATCTGCACAACCGAAGAACAAGTGTCGGCGAAGTACACGACGAAAGAACTGAGCCGACGACTGGCCATACCTGCCCCTCGATGTTGGCGCCGCTTTCCGGGCGAGCCGCGACCTCCTCTAGGATCCCATGTCACTTGTTGCAGGCCGCCTAGATGGTCGCCCAATGGTTCGCCATGGCCTTGTCGCTGTGATCCATGTGGATGTTGGCGAAGTCGGGGTCGACCAGCTTGTGCTCGTCGAACGCCGTCTTGATTCTTCTCCAGTACGTGTCGGTGTTCTGATTCAAGCCGGTGATCGGGTCGATGCTGACGGTCTTCCATGCATCGGCGAGGCACTCGTCTTCCTTGGACGTCCACTTGACGCGAGGCTCGCCCGGCTTGTGTTGGGCGCCCGCTTCTTCTTTCTCTCTTTCGGCCCCGGCTCCGGCTCCACC
>NW_021289045.1:0-1193 GCF_002162155.2 Triticum dicoccoides
GAGCATGTGTCAACTTATCTTTCAATACCGTGAAGGCTTCTTCCTGTGCGGTACCCCAAAGAAAAGGCACATCTTTCTTTGTAAGCTCATTGAGAGGTGCAGCAATGGTGCTGAAATCTCTCACAAAACGCCTATAGAATCCAGCGAGGCCAAGAAAACTCCTCACTTGTGTGACCGTTTTGGGTTGCGGCCAACTCTCAATAGCTTCAATCTTGGCTTTATCAACTTCAATTCCCTGTGGAGTAACAACATAGCCAAGAAAAGATACTCGGTCGGTGCAAAAGGTGCACTTCCCAAGGTTACCAAACAAACGTGCATCACGTAGAGCAATAAAAACAGCACGTAAATGTTCCAAATGTTCTTCCAAAGATCTGCTATAAATCAATATGTCATCGAAGTAAACTACCACAAATCGTCCAATGAAAGCACGTAAAACTTCGTTCATTAATCTCATGAAAGTACTAGGTGCATTAGTTAACCCAAAAGGCATGACTAACCACTCATATAATCCAAACTTAGTTTTGAATGCTGTTTTCCATTCATCTCCCAATTTCATACGAATTTGATGGTATCCACTACGTAAATCAACTTTGGAGAATATTGTAGAGCCATTCAATTCATCAAGCATATCATCTAGCCTAGGAATAGGATGACGATAACGAATAGTAATATTATTAATGCCTCTACAATCAACACACATACGTGATGTACCATCCTTTTTCGGCACTAGAATAATAGGAACAACACAAGGACTAAGGGATTCGCGTATATAACCTTTGTCGAGAAGCTCTTGTACTTGACGCATAATCTCCTTCGTCTCCTCCGGATTGGTACGGTATGGTGCACGGTTTGGCAGTGAAGCACCGGGAATTAAGTCAATCTGATGCTCAATCCCTCGAATAGGCGGTAATCCCGGTGGCACGTCTTGTGGAAAGACGTCAGCGAACTCCTGCAAAATGTTAGTGACAGCAGGAGGCAAAGAGGAAGGCACGTCCTCGAATGAAAATAATGCCTCTTTGCACACAAAAGCATAGCAAACAGATTTGCCGAAATCTAGCTCATCAATATCAGATTTGGTGGCAAATAAACATGCACTTTTCAATTTAATTTCAGAAGCAACACTAGATGGTTTATTATTAGGCTTCATTTGTTGCTCAAATTCTTTTGCCACAATCTGATTTTCACTCTTATTC
>NW_021289046.1:0-3408 GCF_002162155.2 Triticum dicoccoides
TATGTACTTCGCAAATCTCTATGTCATATTGTAAATGGTGCTTCCACGCTCCACTTGGAGCTATTCCAAATGGTTGCTCCACTATACGTATCCGGTTTGCTGCTCAGAGTCATTCGGATAGGTGTTAAAGCTTGCATCGACGTAACCCTTTACGCCGAACTCTCTATCACCTCCATAATCGAGAAACATGTCCTTATTTACTTCAAGGACAATTTTGACCGCTGTCCAATGATCCATTCCTGGATCATTCTTGTACCCCTTGACTGACTCATGTAAAGGCACACTTCCGGTGCGGTACACAGCATAGCATACTATAGAGCCTACGTCTGAAGCATAGGGGACGACCTTCGTCCTTTCTCTCTTTTCTGCCGTGGTCGAGCTTTAAGTCTTAACTTCGTACCTTACAACTCAGGCAAGAACTCCTTCTTTGACTGATCCATCTTGAACACCTTCAAGATCATGTCAAGGTATGTGCTCATTTGAAAGTACCATTAAGCGTTTTGATCCATCCTCATAGATCTTGATGCTCAATGTTCAAGTAGCTTAATCCAGGTTTTCACTTGAAAAACACCTTTCAAATAACCCTATATGCATTCCAGAAATTCTACATCATTTCTGATCATCAATATGTCAACAACATATACTCATCAGAAAGTCTATAGTGCTCCCACTCACTTCTTTGGAAATACAAGTTTCTCATAAACTTTGTACAAACCCAAAATCTTTGATCATCTCATCAAAGTGTACATTCCAACTCCGAGATGCTTACTCCAGTCCTTAGAAGGATCGGTGGAGCCAGCATACCTTTTAGCATCCTTAGGATCGACAAAACCTTTCTGATTGTATCACATACAACCTTTCCTTACGAAGACTGGTAAGGAAACTTGTTTTGACATCCATCTGCTAGATTTCATAAATGCAGCTAATGCTAACATGATTCCGACGGACTTAAGCATCGCGACGGATGAGAAAAACTCATCGTAGTCAACTCCTTGAACTTGTGAAAAACTCTTCGCCACAAGTCGAGCTTCATAGACGGTGACACTATCGTCCACGTCCGTCTTCTTCTTAAAGATCCATTTATCTCAATGACTTGCCGATCTTCAGGCAAGTCCACCAAAGTCCATGCTTTGTTCTGATACATGGATCCTATCTCGGATTTCATGGCTTCTAACCATTTGTCGGAATTTGGGCCCACCATCGCTTCTCCATATCTCGTAGGTTCATTGTTGTCTAGTAACATGACCTTCAAGACATGATTACTGTACCACTCTGAAGTAGTACGCATCCTTGTCACCCTACGAGGTACGGTAGTGACTTGATCTGAAGTTTCATGATCACTATCATAAGCTTCTACTTCAATTGGTGTAGGTGCCACAGGAACAACTTCCTGTGCCCTGCTACACACTAGTTGTAGTAATGGTTCAATAACCTCATCAAGTCTCCACCATCCTCCCACTCAACTTTTAGAGACAAACCTTTTCTCGAGAAAGGACCCGATTCAAGAAACAATCCCTATTGCTTTCGGATCTGAATTAGGAGGTATAGCCAACTGTTTTGGGTGTCCTATGAAGATGCATTTTATCCGCTCTGGGTTCAAGCTTATCAACCTGAAACTTTTTCACATAAGCGTTGCAGCCCCAAACTTTTAAGAAACGACAACTTAGGTTTCTCCAAACGGTGTCGTCTCAACGGAATTACGTGGTGCCCTATTAAAGTGAGTGTGGTTGTCTCTAATGCCTAACCCATAAACAATAGTGGTAATTCGATAAGAGACATCATGGTACGCACCATATCCAATAGGGTGCAATTATGATGTTCGGACACACCATCACACTATGGTGTTCCAGGCGGTATTAATTGTGAAACAAATTCCACAATGTCTTAATTGCGTGCCAAAGCTCGTAACTCAGATATTCATCTCTATGATCATATCATAGACATTTTATCCTCTTGTCACAATGATCTTCTACTTCACTCTGAAATTACTTGAACCATTCAATAATTCAGACTTGTGTTTTATCAAGTAAATATACTCAACATCTACTCGAATCATTTGTGAAATAAGAACATAACGATATTCACTGCATGCCTCAGCACTCATTGGACTGCACACATCAAAATGTGTTACTTCCAACAAGTTGCTATCTTGTTCCATCTTACTGAAACCGTGGCCTTTTAGTCATCTTGCCCATGTGGTGTGATTTGCATATCTCAAGTGATTCAAAATCAAGTGTGTCCAAACGATCCATCTGCATGGAGTTTCATCATGCGTATACACCAATAGACATGGTTCGCATGTCTCAAACTTTAAAAAAAACGAGTGAGTCCAAAGATCCATCAACATGGAGCTTCTTCATGCGTTTTACACCAATATGACTTACATGGAAGTGCCACAAGTAGGTGGTACTATCATTACTATCTTATATCTTTTGGCATGAAAATGTGTATCACTACGATCGAGATTCAATAAACCATTCCTTTAGGTGCAAGACCATTGAAGGTATTATTCAAATAAATAGAGTAACCATTATTCTCCTTAAATGAATAACCGTATTGCGATAGACATAATCCAATCATGTCTATGTTCAACGCAAACACCAAATGACAATTATTCAGGTTTAATACTAATCTTGATGGTAGAGGGAGCGTGCGATGTTTGATCACATCAAACTTGGAAACACTTCCAACACATATCGTTAGCTCACCTTTAGCTAGTCTCCGTTTATTCCGTAGCTCTTTTATTTCGAGTTACTAACACTTAGCAACTGAACCGGTATCTTAATACCCTGGTGCCACTAGGAGTACTAGTAAAGTACACATTAACATAATGTATATCCAATATACTTCTATCGACTTTGCCAGCCTTCTCATCTACCAAGTATCTAGGGTAATTCTTCTCCAGTGGTTGTTCCCCTTATTACAGAAGCACTTAGTCTCGGGTTTGGGTTCAACCTTGGGTTTCTTCACTAGAGCAGCGGCTGTTTTGCCGTTTCATGAAGTATCCCTTCTTGCCCTTGCCCTTCTTGAAACTAGTGGTTTCACAAACCATCAACAATTGATGCTCCTTCTTGATTTCTACTTTCGCGGTGTCAAACATCGTGAATACCTCAAGGATCATCATATCTATCCCTGATATGTTATAGTTCATCACAAAGCTCCAGCAGCTTGGTGGCAATGACTTTGGAGAAACATCACTATCTCTTATGGAAATTCAACTCCCACTCGATTCAAGTGATTGTTGCACTCAGACAATCTGAGCACAAGCTCAACGATTGAGCTTTTCTCCCTTAGTCTGCAGGTTAAGAAAATCGTCGGAGGTCTTATACCTCTTGACGTGGGCACGAGCCTGAAATCCCAATTTCAGCCCTCGAAACATCTCATATGTTCCGCGACGTTTCGAAAAAG
>NW_021289047.1:0-899 GCF_002162155.2 Triticum dicoccoides
GAATTTCCTGATTTAATTTAAATCCAGAAATATAATTATTGCGCCAGCATGACGTCAGCATGACGTCAGTGGTCAACTGCGGCTGGCTGAGGTCAAACCTGACGTGTGGGGCCCACACGTCAGTGACAGGGGGGTTAAACAGGGTTAAATTAATCCTAATTACTAATTAGTGGCGCTGGGGCCCACTAGTCAGTGTCAGGGGGTTAACTAACAGTGGTTAGCGCTAATCCTAATTAGCTACAGGGCTGGGCCCACCTGTCAGGGACTCAGGGGGGTTCCTGCCGTGGTCAAAGTGGGTCAAACCCACCGGCGACGTGACGCCGGCGAGGCCCGAGACGGCGGCGCGATGCGGGATCGCGCTACAGGGCACGGGCGAGGCCGTTCTTGGGCTCGTTGGAGAGCTCTTGCTCCCGCGCGTCGAACGGTGGCCGTGGCTGGGCCTGGGGTGGCCGGAGTCGACGGTGGTGAGCTCGGCTGCGGCCGCCGGAGTTCGGGTGCGGTCGGAGTCGGCGTTGCAGGGGGTTTGGGGAGGCGTTGGTGCGTGCTGCGTGCTCCTAGTGAGGCGTGGAGCACGATAGTGTGCTCGGTTGGGCGCTACGGTGACCGTGGCCACGACGGCGACATCGCCGGCGGCGTGGAGCTCTCGGCCAAGGTGGGGCTAAGGCCTAGAGGTCGAAAGAGACCAGGGGAGAAGGGGGAAACGACTCGGGGGCTCACCGCGGTTGCAGTGGGCGTCGAAGCGGGCTCGGAGACGCGCTGGAGACGGCGAATTCGACGGCGATGATGGTCGGAGCCCGAAGAGGGGAACGGCGACGTGGCGGCGATGCAGGGCTTCCGGAGGCCCGTGGAGCGGTGGGGAGGAAGAGGGGGTTGTGGCGGAGCTTCTGAGCTAGTCGGGG
>NW_021289048.1:0-3108 GCF_002162155.2 Triticum dicoccoides
GCTCTTAGTCCAATGGTATGACATGTTATGTCAATCCAATGTTATGGTATCATAGGGACTCAAAGAACCATGTTGAAGATGTATATTTGTTCTTCTATCTCTCTTGGTCATTCCCATCTTTATCACTCGGAGTATGTACATCCCCACCTCTCTTCTTATGATCTTCTTGATTTCACAAAAGAATGTTTCATGTGATTTTTAGCTTGCTCTTCCATATGAGTTTTCTTGTGGTTTTATTTAACAACAGACCCACCAAATTCAGCAAATCATCAAATGTGGAATTGCCGGTATTAGATGTTTACTAAATTTTTGCCATGAACAGACCCACAAAATTTTCTCTTCCTTCTCCACACTTCTTAGAATAATTGCTCCGAACATTCAAATGATAAGACACATTCCGATATGCCTCATCCTACTTGGCTAGAGATCCAGTATAATATGCATGTTTCCTAGTTGAAATATTGCAAGTTTTAAATTAAAAAGGAATGGAAATAAGATTGGCTCAGAAAAAGTGACCACATTGCGCCACAAGACTTAGACTAGGTTTTATTATGATATGCCCATCTAGACAAGGCAAAGAAAAACACAAAAATTTGTAGTAACTAAATCATTAGCATCAATCGGTGTCTTGTGCTCTCGTTTGTTACAATATCAAGTTAGCCAATGTAATAAACAAAATAAAGCAAGACCAAACTACTACAGCTTCACCTTTAGATTATTTTTGATCCATTGCAAAAGTATGATATGAACATACTACCTACACTAGTACAATTGATTGAAACTCAAGGCAAATAAACTGTGAATGAATCAAATTGGATACGGGCCTACAATCAATTAAATTGGATATGTTCTTGCAAGCTACAAAGATGTTCAGAATTACTTGCAATCTGGTTTTTGCAAGCTACAAAGATGTTCAGAATTACTAATTATCCAATTACCCTCTCTTGGGCCAGAGTGATGTCTCAATATAACGCCACATTTCTCGAACTCTCGGAGAACAAGCTTGGTATTTCTAAGCGAGAATCTGTAAGAGGAGCAAGATTAAACATCAATAAACCAATTCATCCTATATAAGGCACCCAACAAAAAGCTAAGTGACGGCTATTGCTTTCTCGGGTAGGGTGTACAAAGTTAACAAAAATGAAAGTGCACTAGCACTATTGAGTCCGGTATATCCAGTTTCTAGGACAAGCACTAAGGTCTAAGAATGATATGCTACTAAACGATTGATTTTGCTGTTGCTCATGGACATATACAGGAGCAAGCACGTAGCAGAGCCATGAACCTAAGCAAAACAGCAATTTTTTCAGCTCCATGGCTACATGTCCAGCAGAAATCAAGATACTACCTACTTGCAGAACTAATCTACCATGCACGTGCGGCAGGCGATAGCTTCCTCAAAAAACAAGTAAAAGAAGAGCAACATAGTTTCCTCTGTGTGATAGTACTCACCAGCGGCGAGTGGGTTGGGACAAGAGAGAACAATGTTACTATGAAACTAAATTGGTGTTGTAGATGTTGAAATAGTTTTTACATATTTGGTCAAACTTGAAGAAGTTTGACTTAGCACAACGGGAATGAGTTATCGGTACTCGACAACTGTGGACTAATCTCAAGCCTCAGCTCACAAGTACGAACTACCCTCACTGATAATGTTCAAATCAACCGGAATTCAGTAAAACAATAGGAAGCTTCTGCATCATTTGGATGCACACATCCCTGCACGTGCTTAGCTACGAGTTATATCAGCATAGTTGTACGAAACAATGTGTCCACCAAAAATCAATTCCAGCAGCCCGAATCGATATGATTTGGGAATCCAAGTCGCTGCAACCAATTGGCGCAGAAACGAGAGGGGATCGGATCGGGGGAGGGAGGAAAGGGGCGGGGGACCTTGATGTGGCGCTGGCCGTCCCTGTGGTGCACGAGGTGGAGCTCCTTGTCGTCGACGGCGTCCGCGCCGCAGGCCCCCACGCCGAGCGCGTAGAGCACCATGTCCCTGCAGGGAGCACGGAGACGGCGTGAGCTCAATGCGATCAACCGACAGAGCCGTTCTGTGGAGCTGAGGTCCGCACACACCTCTCGTCGTAGGCGAAGCAGTCCTGCGCGAATCAGCATAGAAGAGTGAGGCGCGGGCTCGAGGGAGGCGGAAGGGACAGAGGGGCCGCACGAGTAGGCGAGCACGACGTCAGGGTCGACGGACGCGGTGGGTCTCTCCTTCGTCGCCAAGGCCCCTCTCTGCTCTTCAGCAAGGCCAACGGCGAGTGGGTTGCGAGAGGAGAGGAGGAAGCGAGGCTGGCGGGGATGAAGGGGATCTGGACCGGGTGTTGGGTGGATTTTTTTGTAGCGTGGGTGATAGTACCACGTTTTGCAAACCAGGCGCTACAGCTATGTCTTTAGCAGTAGCGCTGGGTTGATCACCCACGCTGCTACTATGTCTTAACCTGAGGGTGTGGTGTGGCACACTTACTAAGTAGCGCTGCCCCAAAAACCCACGTTGCTGCTATGTAATACCAGCAGCGCGTTTTGTACCAAGCGATTTACCAGTAGCGTGGGGTACCAAACAGGCGCTACGTGTAAAGTTTTACGTATAAGCATTTTCCTAGTAGTGAACAGAATATAAGTCACCAACATATCGTAGTGCGTCCAGCGTCGTTCATGACGGACACATATGGACTATGTATATGCCCGGTGAACAAATGGTACGGGCTAACAAGTTGGATACCAAACCGCATAAAGTTCAGCTTCTACACATGAATGTGGTAACTAGGTCAAGAAGAGACCAACATTGTTCTATGATCAAGGTTAAAAATGGTATTGGATTCAACAATTTTTTTTCCTGTCGATAAAATCTATCTAGACTTTGACAACGTGATCCACCGGAATAGTTCCTATATCTGTCCAGTGATGAGGCTATGGACGCTCTGTCATGCAAGAGACCCGTTTATGCGGAATAATGAAATCACCTTCTTAGATCCTTATGGCATGCATTATGACAATGTTGAATTTGAAAAAGGCTGAGAAACTATCATGGATTACCTCTACCAGTCCATGTGTGTGAAATTACTGAAGAAGGACGTATTTCTCATGCCATACTACGAAACGTAA
>NW_021289049.1:0-2048 GCF_002162155.2 Triticum dicoccoides
ATCGGCTCATCCAGCATCTTCTTCACGGACTCAGTGACCTCATCGTCAGTCATCGGTATTTCAGTGTGCCGTTGAGGATCTTTGACATCCCCGGTGTATTCATGCAGGATACCCCATGAAACCCAGCAATGGACAAGGTCTATGCCAGTTAAACCGTTTGCAAGGAAAACCCGGAGCTTGGCAAGCTGTGGTGCATATGTTTCTCGCTCTCTGGCAGTAAGACGCTGAGGCAGTGGATGTTCATTACTGAGTCGGTGCACACGGTAACCCGGCAGAGGATTTTCATCAGCAGGTGCAGTGTTCCGGCAGTAGAACCACGTTTGATTCCAATCCTTGGGGTGGCTGTGATGTCTGGCATGAGGAAAATTAACTTCTTTCCTTTTATGAATTGACACTCCGCGAAGTTCAGTGTTGGGGCCGTCAGAAAATTCAGTATGGCGGTTCAAGTGGAAGAAATCTCTGAAAAGTTCAACAGTCGGTTCTTCTTGCAGATAAACTTCGCAGAACACTTGGAAGTTGCAATGATTGGACACAGAATTTGGTCCAATATCTTGAGGGTGGAGTTGGAAGTTGGCAAGCACATCCCAGATTTTTTTGATCTGGAAGGGCTAAATCCCCGGTCTAGATGCTGCATAAATAGAACCACTTCTCATCTTGAGGTTCAGGAGGGCACTCAAGGCCAAGGACTCGCCAATGAATGACCTCCTTCTTGGCTAGAGCGCCAGTCAGAACATACCCGTTAAGCTACTCCTCTTTGGTCCGGGAAGGAACCCAACTGCAAGAAGCAAATTGTTTGGCCATTTTTTATGACAAGCTGTAAAGGAAGTTCAAATGCCGGTTCACGGTTCAAGATTGATATGCATAAACCGGTATTAAACCGGGGGATTTAATCAAAGCATATATGCAAGTTAAACCGGATACTACTGCTCAAGTCAAGATGGCGGTTTAAGTGAGGGCTAATGGTATCTGCCGGATTATCAAGTACTAAAGGTTAAACCGCTCATAGTGGAAGAGGCAGATCTGAAATATGCTAAGTGTTGAAGAATCATGTTTCACAAGACGGGATTATAATTTTGGATCTACCGTGGTTCAGTAAAGGAAAATTTTCTGAGCCCTAAAAATGGCGACAGTACAACACCAACAGATCAGATGGGATCTATTCATAGGTGAAAGGACTATGATGAGGAAAAGTAAAACTATAGTTTCAGCCGCACAGGAAAGATATTAAGATCATTAGGATACAAGGGGCAGTAAGAGAAAGCAGTAAACACCGATGAACACTGAGGAACACAGATGAACTCCGAAACCCTAATGCAGATCTTGGGTTGAGGGAAGAAGGCTTACCGGATTCACAGGAGTAGCGGAGGAGAACCGCGGATCTCTGGTACGTTCAGGTTGATGCAGCGGCCAGAGATGATCCAGTGCTTGAAGGTTGACGGCGGCGGTGGAGCTGTCGGGCTTGAGCGTTCAGAGGAAGAAGAAGAAGTGCGGAAGGGTAAAAGTGAAGGACCCCCTGAGCCTATTTATAAGGTGAATGGATAAAGTAGGCAAGCGTGAGAATCGAGGAGCCGAAGCAGTAAAATAGGGCGCAGCTGTCGCCTCGATCTTCGGAAGTTAATTAATGAAGGGAATCTTTATAATCTTTTTATACAAAGATGACGTCATGACGATTTACTGCAATTTTAGAAGATGACGTCATCGCGGTTTACCAAAGTTTACAGGGAGAAGACATCATGGCGGTTTATGAGAATTATAAGAAGATGTTCATGGAATTTTTCTAAGTATTGAAGATTGACATGAACAGGTTCAAATCAATCTGGGGCCTAATGTTGAGGATATAACTACTGAGTGTAAACCGCCCAGGAGGGGCTGGTTCAGACTCATCTATACTGAAGCCCATGAAGACAAAGAAGATGGCGCGTTAATGTTAAAGCTTAGAGGTCCAGAGCCCAAAGGCGGATTAGGGCCCATAGGTGAAAACCGCCATAGTTATATGACTTGTATTGTAAGTTAGGGAAAGGGAGAGACCGAGCCGGACAATTGTATGA
>NW_021289050.1:0-911 GCF_002162155.2 Triticum dicoccoides
GGCTGTCCGTGGAAAGCGCTGGACAATCCGAAAGAGCTGCGGTGATAAATATGCAATTGAATGCATATTTATCGATGCAACCCTTTCGGACGGGAGACCTAGGTTACGCGACTTGATGTGAAAATTCAATCTAGTTAAAAGAGGCTAGGAGTTGAAGGTGGATTCGTAGCTCACCCTCCGCTGTAGAGGAAGTAGTCTAGCAGCGGCAGGATCACGGACCAAACCCAGACGACGAAGGCTCCAGTGAGATGAAATACCACAAAGCCTGTAAATTTTACCGAGTCAAAAATTTGAGGGCATCACATCACATAAAGCATTGACACTTCAAACTATGAAAAAATCATATTGCTGATGACATCTAGTCAAGGTTTTAGATCATCATGATACTTCAAATCCTAATTTTCATCAAGTGTCAAATTTTGTTCTTCAATTTTTTTTAGCAAGATCATCATGATAAAATAACTACTCATCAGATACAAATTTTGTCAACATCACAAAATGAAACTATAGCTATTTGACAACATCTCAAATATACCAATTTTGTTCTTCAAAAAAATTTTAGCGCGTCTCGCATAGCTATTTGACAACATCACCAACTTGACCAAAGCTATAACTAACCAATATAAATCAATCCATCCATTCATCCATACAACATGCATCTATCACATATATAACAAGCTGTAAAAATTGCAAAAAATGATGAAAAAAAAAGCTCACCGGGGCGGCCGGGGACGGTGAGGCAGGGGCGGCCGGTGCAGCGGGCGAGCAGGGGGCCTCGGTGGAGGGCAGGGTCGGCCGGGGACGGTGAGGCAGGGGCGGCCGGTGCAGCGGGCGAGCAGGGGGCCCCGGTGGAGGGCAGGGCCGGCCAGGGACGGGAGCGCTGGGCGCACGGGCCAGCAGGAGCCGCGGCC
>NW_021289051.1:0-886 GCF_002162155.2 Triticum dicoccoides
GAACCGATCTAAAAAACCGGCGGCAACGGCTACCTCGTCGGTCCGGCGAGACGCGGCGGCGACGGCGAGGCGAGGCGGCGGCAGCTGCGGGCGGGTCGAGGCGGCGGTGGAGGGTGGTGGTGGTGGGGGGGTGGGTATTTAAGGAGGGGGTGGCGGCTTGGAGGAGGGGCAAAGGCGGCGGGGAGGGGAGTCCGGCTCAGACTCCTCCGAGTCGGCGGCGGCATGGTGCGGCCGGTCTCCAGGAGGAAGACGGCGCGCGGGAGGGAGCGGGCTAGCGGCTGGGCTTCGGCCCAGTTAGCCTCTGCGCATTTTTTTAAATATATTCCGCCAAAACTACAAAAATCCTAGAAAATAAAATAAAAATCTAAAACTACCAAAACAAATTTTCACCGTCTAAATGAAATATTTAGAACGAGATGAACATTTTCTTGGCCCTAAAATGCAACTTTGAAAAACATGCAATTTTTCTAATGCAAATAAAATTGCAACAAAATCCAAATAAAAACAAATATTTGATTTTAATATTTTCCCTCCAATATTTCATTTATTTTGGAGAAGTCATATTATCTCCTCTCATATATTTTAATATGAAATATTTTTGGAGAGTAAAATAATTAAAACCCAAATCCTTGTTTCAAAATTTGATAAACTCAAATTTGAAAACCGGGGAAATCCCCAACTCTCTCCGAGGGTCCTTGAGTTGCTTAGGATTTCGAGGATCGCGAGCCGAAATGCAACAAAATATGATATGCAAGAATGATCTATGTATAACATTCCAAATTGAAAATTTGGGATGTTACATGCCATGACGCTCTGCTTGGAACTGCCAACTGACAGCTCCACCATTTAATAAAAACATGTATCCGGTTTGTGACTTAGAGTCATC
>NW_021289052.1:0-1262 GCF_002162155.2 Triticum dicoccoides
ATACCAGCACTAAAGCATCGGATCCCATCAGAACTCCGAAGTTAAGCGTGCTTGGGCGAGAGTAGTACTAGGATGGGTGACCTCCTGGGAAGTCCTCGTGTTGCATTCCCTTTTTAATTTTTTTCGCGCCGCTTGCAAAACAAAACGCACGTGTAAGTAATATATTTACCGTGTTTTATTATTTTGCACGAGTGCGGTAAGTCATAGCTGGGTGCTCACGATTCACGGGTCCAGCGTCGGCGTTGTGGCGCGGCAAGCGTGCACTGGCGCGGTTGAGAGGGAGGGGTGGAAACCGCGTTAAACTCGTCTCCGTAGTTGAGAGGGAGCGGCCAAAGCAATGTACAATCGTCTTTGTAGTGGAGCTGGGAGGGGCAAGGATAAGGGACGAAGACCGGGGTAACATGTCGGATGCGATCATACCAGCACTAAATTACCGGATCCCATCAGAACTCCGAAGTTAAGCGTGCTTGGGCGAGAGTAGTACTAGGATGGGTGACCTCCTGGGAAGTCCTCGTGTTGCATTCCCTTTTTAATTTTTTTCGCGCCGCTTGCAAAACAAAACGCACGTGTAAGTAATATATTTACCGTGTTTTATTATTTTGCACGAGTGCGGTAAGTCATAGCGGGGTGCTCACGATTCACGGGTCCAGCGTCGGCGTTGTGGCGCGGCAAGCGTGCACTGGTGCGGTTGAGAGGGAGGGGTGGAAACCTCGTTAAACTCGTCTCCGTAGTTGAGAGGGAGCGGCCAAAGCAATGTACAATCGTCTTTGTAGTGGAGCTGGGAGGGGCAAGGATAAGGGACGAAGACCGGGGTAACATGTCGGATGCGATCATACCAGCACTAAAGCATCGGATCCCATCAGAACTCCGAAGTTAAGCGTGCTTGGGCGAGAGTAGTACTAGGATGGGTGACCTCCTGGGAAGTCCTCGTGTTGCATTCCCTTTTTAATTTTTTTCGCGCCGCTTGCAAAACAAAACGCACGTGTAAGTAATATATTTACCGTGTTTTATTATTTTGCACGAGTGCGGTAAGTCATAGCTGGGTGCTCACGATTCACGGGTCCAGCGTCGGCGTTGTGGCGCGGCAAGCGTGCACTGGCGCGGTTGAGAGGGAGGGGTGGAAACCGCGTTAAACTCGTCTCCGTAGTTGAGAGGGAGCGGCCAAAGCAATGTACAATCGTCTTTGTAGTGGAGCTGGGAGGGGCAAGGATAAGGGACGAAGACCGGGGTAACATGTCGGATGCGATCATACCAGCACTAAA
>NW_021289053.1:0-1120 GCF_002162155.2 Triticum dicoccoides
AGAGAACGGAGTCTTAGTCATCTTGCCCATGAGGCATGGTTCGCAAGCATCAACTGATTCATAATCAAGTGATTCCAAAAGCCCATCAGCATGGATTTTCTTCATGCGCTTTACACCAATATGACCTAAACGGCAGTGCCACAAATAAGTTGCACTATCATTATTAACTTTGCATCTTTTTGACTTGAATACACTACTAGGAAAACGGCTATAGATGAAATGGACACTAATGGCACAGCACGTGTGTGGTGCCCCATTAGAATATAGCAATGGCGCACCACATACAGGTACGCTATTAGTAATATATTACTAATGGCGCACCTGGTGTGCGGTGCGCCATTACTAGTTTTTAACTAGTAATGGCGTACTGTCCACTGGTGCGCCATTGCGCGGTGCGCCATTACTAGTTTTTAACTAGTAATGGCGTACTGTCCGCTGGTGCGCCATTACTAAGTTTTTTTAAAAAAATTCAAATTTTTTTATATTTTTTTTCAAAACTATTAATGGCGCATCGTGGGTGTGGTGTGCCATTACTAGTTTAACTACTAATGGCGCACCACCCCACGGTGCGCCATTACTAGTTTGCCCGGCTTCCACCGAATGCACCCCCCCTGTGGACCGCCTTTTCAGTTTTAAAAAAAATAAAAAAATGATAAAAATGTCAAAAAAATAAAAGAAAATAAGTTTGCCATGTGATATGTGGTCTAGTTGTTGGAAAAATTTATAAATATAAATTTTGACTTTATTTGCAAAATCTCTCTGGAAATTTGTAAAATGGGCATAACTTTTGCATACGAACTCAGATTAAAAAGTTTTATATATGAAAAATCATCTACTCAAAAAGTTACATCCGAAACATAACAGGGGGAACCCCGTTAAACATTTCAAAATCCCCAAAAACCTAACACAAAAAAGTTACGGGGCTTTCAAGATCTAGAGGCAAAAAATTCAAAAAAAGGTTTTGAAATTTTTTTAAATTTTTTTTTCAAAAAATGATACGTAATATGACCGGGAAGTTTGAAATATTTTTCAAAATTTCATCATAGTCATGAACATGAACAAAGTCCTAGACATCAACAAGGTATAATAGGATTGATATGCTAGATATATCAACAAGTGT
>NW_021289054.1:0-1979 GCF_002162155.2 Triticum dicoccoides
CTTGGCAAACACTTGATAAAAAGGATACCACTCTTGATAAAAAGGATACCACTCTAGTTAGAATAAAAATGCTAATCATTCATCTCACATCAGTCATTTTGTTTCACTTGATAGTTCATTATTCAATACAAAAAGAGGTATGTCACCACCAATGCATAAGTTCAGTACACATGTTATGTGTGCTTCTCACTAAAAGAATTAATGATTTAGATATATGAGAACTCAAGCATAAACAATTATAATTGGGTAATGTGGGGAATTGCCACACATATACAATAGGTATAAATGGAAAGTTCTAATTGATGAGCATGTAATGCGGCATTGGCATACATATATATAGTACATATGAAAGGGAAGCTGATTCAAGTTCAAGCTAGGTGTGGCCAATCAAAAGGACATGGACATGAGAACGCAAGAATGCACTCGATATCGAATTTCTCATAAGTGAAGGCCTCTAAAATTTACAAAAGTTATGCATGCGTTCTGATAGGAAGGTTACAAAAAAGTTATATTAATATTTTGTTCTTCAGAACAACACAATGTTCTTTTCTTGCTTCCAATCATTCATCCTACTTTACAATAAAGAAACAGTTCTGAGAATAGAACTTCACAAAAGGCGCATACTACCCACACACATTAGCCCCAACTAAGCCACCAAGCCCCAGGTCAAGAATCTAACAAAGCCAAACGTTAAATAAGGATCCACCATCAGTGCACCACTACCACACAAGCAGCAACCCACCCAAAAAAAAACAAAATAAACAAACAAGAATGAATGCCATATCGCGGTTGTCCAACAAGGACACAAAAGAGGAAGACGACGAAGAAGGCCCCCTCCTAACGCGGGCGGAATCGAAACCGGGACAAAGGCTCCAACTCGTGACAATGATGGCACACCTCCAATGCGACCAATGGAGAGCATGGCGAAGCCACCCCCACAATAGCAGCACCCAGACAGACGTAGAATCTAGTAGGAGATCACTCTCAAGTCCCTCATACCTACACAAAATGATAGCTACTCGCAACCAACGCGATTAGGGGTTGTCAATCCCTTCACGGTCACGTACGAGGGTGAGATTTGATAGAGATGATAAATAATATTTTTGGTATTTTTTATATAGAGATGCAAAGTAAAAGGTAAAAGGAAAAGTAAAAACAAAGCAAGTAATAAAGCAACGGAGATTGATATGATGAGAATAGACCCAGGGGCCATAGGTTTCACTAGTGGCTTCTCTCAAGAGCATAAGTATTCTACGGTGGGTGAATAAATTACTGTTGAGCAATTGATAGAAAAGCGAATAATTATGATGTTATCTAGGTATGATCATGTGTATAGGCATCACGTCTAAGACAAGTAGATCGAAACGATTCTGCATCTACTACTATTACTCCACTCATCGACCGCTATCCAGCATGCATCTAGAGTAATAAGTTAAAAACAGAGTAACGCCTTAAGCAAGATGACATGATGTAGAGGGATAAATTCATGCAATATGATAAAAAAACCATCTTTTTATCCTCGATGGCAACAATACAATACGTGCCTTGCTGCCCCTGCTGTCATTAGGAAAGGACACCGCAAGATTGAACCTAAAGCTAAACACTTCTCCCATTGCAAGAACTACCAATCTAGTTGGCCAAACCAAACGGATAATTCAAAGAGACTTGCAAAGATAACTCAATCATACATAAAAAAATTTAGAGAAGATTCAAATATTATTCATAGATAAGCTGGATCATAAACCCACAATTCATCGGTCTCAACAAACACACCGCAAAAAGAAGATTACATCGAATAGATGTCTACAAGAGAGGGGGAGAACATTGTATTGAGATCCAAAAAGAGAGAAGAAGCCATATAGCTACTAGCTATGGACCCGAAGGTCTGAAGTAAACTACTCACACTTCATCGGAGAGGCTATGGTGTTGATGTAGAAGCCTTCCGTGGTAGATGCCCCCTCCAGCGGAGCTCCGGAACA
>NW_021289055.1:0-554 GCF_002162155.2 Triticum dicoccoides
ATAAAAAAAATAAGTATCAAACAACTTTTTAAATGCTACTGTCTTATAAAAAAATATTACTGTTATTATTTAAACAAGTTTGAACATATTTAAACATAAATAAGTATCAAACAGCTTTTTAAATGCTAAAAAAAATTTTGTGGAGCCTGGGAATCGAACCCAGGACCTCCTGGTGTGAGAACTGGCTGCTGACCAGTCGAGCTAGTAGAGTGGGCTTGACATAGATAGGTTCTGGTACTACATAACCTTTTGGCTCGAGTTGAAATATAAAAAAATACTAATGGCGCACCACGGTGAGGTGCGCCATTAGTATGGACATGCTAATGGCGCACCACGGTGAGGTGCGCCATTAGTATTGTGGCCCCCCTTCGCCCGATCCCCCCTTCGCCCGATCCCCCTTCGCCCGATCCCCCTCGCCAGTTCTCTCCCTCTCGATCCACCGCCGCCACCGCCGCTGCCCTCGCCCTCGCCCTCGCCCTCGCCCTCTCCCTCCCTCGCCCTCTCCTCGCCGCCCGGACGCCGCCCGGACGCCGCGCCGACGCCGCCTCGACCCC
>NW_021289056.1:0-1946 GCF_002162155.2 Triticum dicoccoides
AGCCCAGATTCCGCAAAGTGGCTTGAAGCCATGAAATCTGAGATGGGATCCATGTATGAGAACAAAGTATGGACTTTGGTTGACTTGCCCGATGATCAGCAAGCAATTGAGAATAAATGGATCTTTAAGAAGAAGACTGACGCTGATGGTAATGTTACTGTCTACAAAGCTCGACTTGTCGCAAAAGGTTTTCGGCAAGTTCAAGGGATTGACTACGATGAGACCTTCTCACCCGTAGCGATGCTTAAGTCCGTCCGAATCATGTTAGCGATTGCCGCATTTTATGATTATGAAATTTGGCAGATGGATGTCAAAACTGCATTCCTGAATGGATTTCTGGAAGAAGAGTTGTATATGATGCAACCGGAAGGTTTTGTCGATCCAAAGGAAGCTAACAAAGTGTGCAAACTCCAGCGATCCATTTATGGACTGGTGCAAGCCTCTCGGAGTTGGAATAAACGTTTTGATAGTGTGATCAAAGCATTTGGTTTTATACACACTTTCGGAGAAGCCTGTATTTACAAGAAAGTGAGTGGGAGCTCTGTAGCATTTCTGATATTATATGTGGATGACATATTACTGATTGGAAATGATATAGAATTTCTGGATAGCATAAAGGGATACTTGAATAAAAGTTTTTCAATGAAAGACCTCGGTGAAGCTGCTTACATATTAGGCATTAAGATCTATAGAGATAGATCAAAACGCTTAATTGGACTTTCACAAAGCACATACCTTGACAAAATTTTGAAGAAGTTCAAAATGGATCAAGCAAAGAAAGGGTTCTTGCCTGTGTTACAAGGTGTGAAATTGAGTAAGACTCAATGCCCGACCACTGCAAAAGATAGAGAGAATATGAAAGATGTTCCCTATGCATCAGCCATAGGATCTATCATGTATGCAATGCTGTGTACCAGACCTGATGTATGCCTTGCTATAAGTTTAGCAGGGAGGTACCAAAGTAATCCAGGAATGGATCACTGGACAACGGTCAAGAACATCCTGAAATACCTGAAAAGGACTAAGGATATGTTTCTCATATATGGAGGTGACAAACAGCTCATCGTAAAAGGTTACGTTGATGCAAGCTTTGACACTGATCCGGACGATTCTAAATCGCAAACCGGATACGTGTTTACATTAAACGGAGGAGCTGTCAGTTGGTGCAGTTCTAAACAAAGCGTCGTAGCGGGATCTACATGTGAAGCAGAATACATAGCTGCTTCGGAAGCAGCAAATGAAGGAGTCTGGATGAAGGAGTTCATATCCGATCTAGGTGTCATACCTAGTGCATCGGGTCCAATGAAAATCTTTTGTGACAATACTGGTGCAATTGTCTTGGCAAAGGAATCCAGATTTCACAAAAGGACCAAACACATCAAGAGACGCTTCAACTCCATCCGGGATCTAGTCCAGGTGGGAGACATAGAGATTTGCAAGATACATACGGATCTGAATGTTGCAGACCCGTTGACTAAGCCTCTTCCACGAGCAAAACATGATCAGCACCAAAGCTCCATGGGTGTTAGAATCATTACAGTGTAATCTAGATTATTGACTCTAGTGCAAGTGGGAGACTGAAGGAAATATGCCCTAGAGGCAATAATAAAGTTATTATTTATTTCCTCATAATCATGATAAATGTTTATTATTCATGCTAGAATTGTATTTACCGGAAACATAATACATGTGTGAATACATAGACAAACAGAGTGTCACTAGTATGCCTCTACTTGACTAGCTCGTTAATCAAAGATGGTTATGTTTCCTAACCATGAACAATGAGTTGTTATTTGATTAACGAGGTCACATCATTAGTAGAATGATCTGATTGACATGACCCATTCCATTAGCTTAGCACCCGATCGTTTAGTATGTTGCTATTGCTTTCTTCATGACTTATACATGTTCCTATGACTATGAGATTATGCAACTCCCGTTTACCG
>NW_021289057.1:0-1074 GCF_002162155.2 Triticum dicoccoides
AGGTAAGGGGCAGCTCTACAACGATAGGATGTTACAAGGGAAAATCTTCTGGGGGTTTCCCAAGTATGAACATATGAGTATCTCTCGAGTTGAACAAATGAAACACATCGAGAGCAAAGTAAGACGGTGCAATAAGAAGTTTCAAGCGGATAGGCAATCGTTCATTGCCTGAAACAGAGTGTGAATGGGGTTCAGAGCAACGGGAATAAGTATTGTGTCCGATACCAGAATTGATCACTAGGAAGGTGGCTCGCAAATTACATACGAAGTCAAGCTATAGGAATAACTTTGGCAACAGGGTGTATAGGGGAGTCAGGTTTCGATCCTGTGGAACTGTGGGTTATGGGCCCACCATGTGGGTTAAAAATAGGAAAGGCGGAGACGTCTTGCGCGATCATGCAAGCAAGGCATGTCAGAGGGTAGCCTGTCGATTAAGTCGGCAACAACGTCGATACCAAGGGCGAGGGACTAAGAGAACCATTTTCCTGCTCGTTGAAACGAGGCGGACCAATAGGCAAGGTTCCCGTCCATCGGTGGTTACCGGAATGTCATCAACAATAGTAACAAGGTCTTGCTGACCGAGTTGTACATCGAGGTGTTTGCACAAGTAGTGGATTATTACTGCTTATATCATATAGATCATAGAAAAGGTTTAAACAACAATGGAAGGAAAATATGATCATCAGATTAAACAGAACAGTGGAAAGGAAATTATGTTTAACCACATATTTCAAGGGTATATCCTTCCCAAGGATAAGCAGAGCATGATATCCATGACAGGATATAATGTAGAAAACTCTTTAGGTAGGGGAGAGAATTTTCATGACATTACCCATACAACGGTGTTTGGATAATTTAGCAGGAAACATTTAGCATTGGCTTCAAATGTCCTTGTTGACAATCGGAGTTCCACAAACATGCTTCGAGACAGCATTACATGGTCTTCAAGCAAGTTCAGACTTTGGAAACAAAAAGGGTCCATCAGGAATAACTTGTAGAATAAGTCTTACAATTTCCTCCAGGAAGAATGGTTGTCCTTGCAAAAGAAATTATAACGATAGGTCCTCCACCCAG
>NW_021289058.1:0-1238 GCF_002162155.2 Triticum dicoccoides
GATATCATTACATCAACATTACATAATAGATGGGGATACATACATAAGGCATACAATGCCACACGAATACAACATCACAATACATTAGAGCATCATCCGACTACGGATGAAACACAAACAAAAACTCAACGACATCCACCCTGCTAGCCCAAGCTGCCGACCTGGAACCTATCCCCTGATCGAAGAAGCAGAAGAGGAACTCAACGCAAGCAAGCATCGCTCTTGCGTCATGATCATCGCATAACCTGTACCTGCAACTGTTGTTGTAGTAATATGTGAGCCACGAGGACCCAGCAATCCCATTACCATGGGTATCAAGACTAGCAAAGCTTAAAGGGAAAGGAAGGGGTAAAGTGGTGAGGCTGCAGCAGCGACTAAGCATGATATGGTGGCTAACATACGCAAATAAGAGCGAGAAGAGAGCAAGCGGAACGGTCGTCAACTAGTAATGACCAAGAAGTGATCCTGAACTCCTACTTACGTCAAACATAACCCAGAAACCGTGTTCACTTCCCGGACTCCGCCGAGAAGAGACCATCACGGCTACACACGTGGTTGATGCATTTTAATTTGGATCTGGTGTCAAGTTATCTACAACCGGACATTAACAAATTCCCATCTGCCTATAACCGCAGGCACGGCTTTTGAAAGATTATACCCTGCAGGGGTGTCCCAACTTAGCCCATGACAAGCTCTCGCGATCAACAAAGGAATAGACCTTCTCCCAGGAAGACCCGATCAGACTCGGAATCCCGGTTTACAAGACATTTCGACAATGGTAAAACAAGACCAGCAAAGCCGCCCGATGCGCCGACAATCCCGATAGGATCTGCACATATCTCGTTCTCAGGGCAACACTGGATAAGTCAAGCTACGAGTAAAACCAGCCCTCGAGTTGCCCCGAGGTGGCCCCGCAGGCTGCTCAGTTCGGACCAACACTTAGACAAGCACTGGCCCGGGGGGGGGGGGCTAAAATAAAGATGACCCTTGGGTTGGCCGACCCAAGGGAAAGGGTAGGTGGTGGTGAGGCAAATGGTAAAACCAAGGTTGGGCCTTGCTGGAGGAGTTTTATTCAAAGCGAACTGTCAAGGGGGTCCCATAAATCACCCGACCGCGTAAGGAACGCAAAATCCGGGAACATAACACCGGTATGACGGAAACTAGGGCGGCAAGAGTGGAACAAAACACCAGGCAAAAGGCCGAGTCTTCCACCCTTTACCAAGTATATAGATGCATTA
>NW_021289059.1:0-1284 GCF_002162155.2 Triticum dicoccoides
GAAAACCTAAAGTTAGTTTTGTTTTTAGCAAAATCGTTTAACCCGAATAGAAGAGAGTTCAGAATCCCAGAGTAAAGATCGAGGAGTAAAAGATCCTAATACCACCCGATGGCGACGTGTGCCCGTAAGACACACAGCCATGTTAGTAAAAGTTTTGCAATGTCTAGACTCAACTTCGGCCAAGGAGTTGGAAAGGGGGATTCCTACAGGCAGTCGGCTCTGATACCAACTTGTGACGCCCCCGATTCAATCGTACACTAATCATGCACGCAAATGTGTACGATCAAGATCAGGGACTCACGGGAAGATATCACAACACAACTCTACAAATAAAATAAGTCATACAAGCATCATAATACAAGCCAGGGGCCTCGAGGGCTCGAATACAAGTGCTCGATCATAGACGAGTCAGCGGAAGCAACAATATCTGAGTACAGACATAAGTTAAACAAGTTGCCTTAAGAAGGCTAGCACAAACTGGGATACAGATCGAAAGAGGCGCAGGCCTCCTGCCTGGGATCCTCCTAAACTACTCCAGGTCGTCGTCAGCGGGCAGCACGTAGTAGTAGGCAACTCCGGTGTAGTGGGGGTCGTCGTCGACGGTAGCGTCTGGCTCCTGAACTCCAGCATCTGGTTGCGACAACCAGAAAGAAAGGAAAGGGGGAAAAGGGGGGAGAAAGCAACCGTGAGTACTCATCCAAAGTACTCGCAAGCAAGGATCTACACTACATATGCATGGGTATATGTGTAAGGGGGCCATATCAGTGGACTGAACTGCAGAATGCCAGAATAAGAGGGGGATAGCTAGTCTTATCGAAGACTACGCTTCTGGCAGCCTCCGTCTTGCAGCATGTAGAAGAGAGTAGATTGAAGTACTCCAAGTAGCATCTCCAAGTAGCATATCCAGGTAGCATCTCCAAGCGCATCTCCAGGTAGCATCTCCAAGCGCATCTCCAGGTAGCATCTCCAAGCGCATCTCCAGTCGCATCGCATAGCATAATCCTACCCGGCGATCCTCTCCTCGTCGCCCTGCGGAAAAGCGATCACCGGGTTGTCTGTGGAACTTGGAAGGGTGTGTTTTATTAAGTATCCGGTTCTAGTTGTCATAAGGTCAAGGTACAACTCCAAGTCGTCCTGTTACCGAAGATCACGGCTATTCGAATAGATTAACTTCCCTGCAGGGGTGCACCACATAACCCAACACGCTCGATCCCATTTGGCCGGACACACTTTCCTGGGTCATGCCCGGCCTCGGAAGATCAACACGTCGCAGCCCCACCTAGG
>NW_021289060.1:0-3913 GCF_002162155.2 Triticum dicoccoides
GCGCGGCGTCTGCGGAGGAGGCGACGACGATGGGCAGGCCGCCGAGGCGGAGAAGCAGGAGCGGGCCGTGGCGCTGCGCCAGGTCACGCAGGGCGCGGTGCGGCAGGTCCCGCGCCAGGTGGAGGAGGTGGCCGAGCAGCGGGAGCGGCCACGGCGACGGGGGCAGGCGGAGTGCGGGCGCACGGAGCCGGCGCTGGCGCCGGCGGTGGAGCCAGAGGAGTAGGACGACGGCCAGGAGAAGGAGGAGCGGCAGCGACGCCATGGCCAAAGGAGGAGGATGGGACTGGAAAGGACGCCGCAGCTTCTGGTCGATGGAGGAGAGCCGTGGTTTTGTAGCTTGCATTGCATGGTGTTGAGCTCGCAGTCTCACACGGAAATGCCTACCTAGCTACCTTGAGTCATCCCACGTGATGCTCAAGGAACAGGGCGTGCCTCCTAGTCCTACCGTGACCTTTGCGAACGAACCAACGAACAATCGAATTCTTCTTGTACGTGCACGTGCACGGCCGGGGTCGCCTCTCTTTCTTCTTCTTTTCTTTTCTTTTTTGCAATTCCTGCTTCTTCTTCTTCTTCTTCTTCTTCTTCTTCTTCTACCGGCCGCACGTGCTCGGTTCCGGTCCTCTACATGCAACCCCTAGCTGCCGGCTCGTCTCCTCCTTCCTCTCTGGCCCGCCGGTCAGCACAGCGCCACCGTACGTTGTTGACTCCGGCCATCCTCGCGCGCGCGTACGTACCGCTTGGACCGGTCCTCGACTCAATTCTTCGCGTCTCCTCTCCACTTGGATTTCACCAAGTTTAATTTAAAGATTTCTTTTTTTTTGTTATTTCTCCAAGTAAAATTGAAACGCATTGTTACGATTTTTGGAAACTTTTTTGTTTGTTGGTTTGTATAAGATTTTCATCAACCACATATGTATTACTCTATATAATATAATATGCTTGAGAAGAGAATAGCCAAATACCATCAACCTAAGACAAATATGTACAGCCGTTCTATTTGCAGACGGCGGACCTTGGGCTAATTGGAGCACTGCAGGAAAATGTATACTAAAAATACACAATCTGTATGAAAATAGTTGATCATGTATTAAAAATATACTAATCAACAGCTAAAAATGTTAATTAATTATTTGAAAACTGTTAGCTAATAGTTCAAAAAATGTTGACCATATATTAAAAAAAACTATTCTGTATTTAGAAAAATATTAAACTTGTATATAAACATGTTCCTAATGTATATGAAAATATACATTGTGTGAGAAAAAATGTTTATTTCCATTAAAAAATATTCACCATGTATTTGAAAAATATTGAACATGTATTCAAAATACTTTTCAAAACTTGTATTAAAAGAATGTACTTTGTGTGTTTAAGAAAAATGAAGAAACAAATGAAACAAAGAAAACCAAAGAAAGAAAGAAAAAGAAAACAGTGAAAATCGAGAGGGAAACAAAAAGACAAAGAAAAACCAAAAATGAAAGAAAAGCTTTAGATGCGACCCAATATAGGTAGTGGCTTGGATGGGACACCCGACTTTAGATGTTAGGCTTGGTGCGATGTCTGTTTGATATTAGGCCCGGACATTCGGAACGCCTTCGTCAAGGGGATAGGATTAGCAACAGTGTTGCCAGGATGGTAGCTTCAGACTTATTGGTGTATCACATTGTATGATCTTTGTGAATAATTAATTATATGACTGCATGCACTGTTCAGATGCAGAGGCCAGGGGTACATCCTCCTTTTCTAAAAAAAAATATATATGTCGGTTGGTCGTAGTTACCTTTAAACCAAGTTAACTCCATCATTGTTGGGTGACAGTTTGACATATTAATAAGGTAGCGAGGTCTAGTTCTAGTAGTACTCTTCTTCACAGTTCTTCATGCCGGTCCACCATCTATACCTCGCGGCCCGCTTCGCCTGCATATAGGGATCCCACCCCTGCCACTCGTCCTCCCTGATGCCGTCATCCATGGCAACGAGGTGCTTGGCCAAGACGTCCTTGCCCTCCATGCACTTGCGCAGCGCGGCCGTCGCCTTGGCGCACGAGACGACCTCTCCAGGCGTCTTGTCGGCCATGGATCTCCGCCGTTCCCGTCCACGGCACTGCTCCCTCGCCGTCCCATACTCCTCCAGGCAACCGCCGATTCTCATGTCGTTGAGGAAGCGCACAATTTCGGGGACTTTGGCGAACGCGTTCCTGGCCGTCTTCCACCAACCCCCATCCATGGACATACCGTCAGGGCTATGGTTTCGCTCGTTCATGGTGCAGGCTTTGATAGCTTGATTCCATCGTCGGCGTTGGGTAGAGATTAATATAGATACGTGGTGGATTGAATAGCATGCCTTGCCGTGTCCGATTTAGCTAGAGCTTTGTGGATCGATCGGATTCAGTTTCCGTCTCAAACTCTTTTCTCGTACTTGTCCGCTTGCTTCTCCTAATTAGTCACTGCAAACTACTCTGTTTGAGGCGGAGTAGTTTGAGCTGGATTATAAAATTCCAATGTACCATATGGATCTACGTACGCGGCTGCATGCAGGCATGCAAAGTATAATCGTGCGCGTGACGAGAGAAGGAAAGGAGCTTATATGTCTGCACCGCTTATATGAAAGGAGCTAGTAGCAAGAGAAGGAGCATTGGCTCGGGAACATCTAGGGTTCAGTGGTTGACGGAGGGTAGCCGCAACACCACCTTTTTTCATGCCGGGGCGAAGGAGCGTGCAGACATATAAGAGTGGCATTGGGACACGGCGCCGCTTGTACCAGCTTAGCACTAGCGTCATACTAGCGGCGTTGGCATGCGACGCCACTAAACAATGTTTTTCAAACACGGCTAGTAAGAATTTCTGTTTTTGCTTACTAGCTAGCTAGATGTTAATAATTAAGTGTATACGGTTTACGGTAGTTGATTAATTTTATGCACATGCCCACTTAATTAAGACATGCAAACGTGTGCGTATGCAGTTGGCACTGGGTCTTGATAGACATTAAAGTTGAGGAAGGAAAAGTTGAATTACTGGACTCACTAATTAAAGAAGATAAAGACTACACCATCGTGAAGGGGATAGTCAATAGGTAATTTCAATCATTATTAACTATTAGTTCCTGATATGAACTATATTTAATAACCCCTTTATTAATTTTCTTTGCCGGGGGCAGGGCATGGGCAAAGTTTATCGCGGTGACTCCAGGAGAATGGAAAAAAATTTGTTTTGGCATCGACCCAAGGTAAGTAATTAAGTAGTACTCCCTCCGTTCCAAAATAGATGACCCAACTTTATACTAACTTTAATACAAAGTTGGGTCATCTATTTTGGAACGGAGGGAGTACTAGCTAGCTACCATCTCTTTAATTCTCGTTTCAATATCATTAATTAATTATTATGCTTGATTAATCATTATCTAATTCAATTTCATTCTCGTAAAGGCCCTGAGGCAGGCGAAAGGAAATAATCTGTGTGCATATTACGTTTGCGAGAACATTCGCATGATGACGTGCGAAAGAAGCAGATCTGATAGACATGACTGGGTACGTTTTTGTCAGAACACTATTCACATCATTATCGATATCTAGTCACACAACTAACACACATGCATATTGATCTCCTTCTTAACAGTTCAGATCGGTGCGGGATAAGCTCCTACCATCGGACCGCATACAAGCACTTCAAGAGGAAATAACCGGATTTTTGCTCGACCAGGTCATAGATCCGAAAGGAGAATACTATTACCCGCTACCGTTCTCATGAACCACTTGTCATCGTGCTCCGAAGGCACCAAGGCAACATGTAGTAGAAATTGTATATGTATATACATGTGTATATGTGTGAATAGTTAATGGTGTTGGCTGTGAGACATTCGATGATATATATATATATATATATATATATATATATATATATATATATATATATAT
>NW_021289060.1:5343-12231 GCF_002162155.2 Triticum dicoccoides
TCCTTCTGGCCAGGGTGTGCAAAACCGAACCCAAACCAAAAATCAAATGAAAAAAATCGAACTAAAACTGAAAATACATTTTTCAGGTCCTGGTTAAGATTTCAATTTGCAAAACAGCAATCCTTGATCATTTCAGCTTTTCGGTTTAAAACCAAAATAATTTGGTTAAACCAAACAAAACCAAAAAATCCTAGAGGTTTCCTGGGCTAATCTCTGTCCTTAATTTATTGTACCATTGCTTATATATACCTTCCCGAATTCATCAACTAATTTCTTGTAGCTGATAACTGCTATCTATGGTACGTTCATGTACCATTACTCTGGCTAGATCTACTCAACTACTCCGATGGTGGTGCATGCAGACTGCTGTTAATCAACTAGGTACAGCTCGTCCCTTTTTACTACTCTGAACTGAATTATTAGTCGAGTTAGAGCATCTCTAGCAGACCCCGTATAAAGCCGCGACACGCAAAATAACCGTCAAAATATGGGTCGGCGTGGAAAATGCTGCCGGATCAGACCCGGCAAACGCGTCCGACCCGTAATTTTTTTTTGCAGGGCGCGGCAAAAATTCGCCCTCAACCTTTAGATTCACGGGGTGGGAGGCCGACCCGAGCTCGCCCTATCCGCAGTGAGATTTGGCGCGAGGGAGATTTCCGCGCAACCGTTCCTGCTCCCCCTCCCCCCCGGCTGCCATTGCCCCGCCACCGCCCGCTCCGGTCCATCTTCCCCGGCCGTTCTTCGCCGCCATGGAAGCCTCCGAGCCGTCCCCTGTCACCGTCGAGGTTGTGCATGTGCAATCCCCTCCGGCGGATCTCGTCACCGGCCATGTCACCCCCGTCGTTGCTCAAGGTACCACCGCGCCTACCCTCAAGCGGCTGGTGAGATAGAGTATGTTGAAGGTGATGATATCGAGATGGGTGACATGGACGATATGGAAGATTTTGAAGGCTTTGGTGATGAAGATGGTAAACATTTCCCTTGTTTCTGCTGATTTTAATTGGGCATGTTATAGAGTGCTCTGACTTGCGGAGATACTTCTCCTTTTTCTGTGTTCATTGGATAATGTAAAGAAGCTTTACTTTTTCTGAATTATGGCCCTTGAAAATTCATACCGATTTGTTTAATACGATTGCTATGTAGATATTCTCTTGGACAAAATAGTTACTCAGTATAGTAGTGCCAACTGCGAATCTAACCTCCATAAAAACATAAAATAATTGCAGATGATGGAGATGAAGATGATGATTTGGATGAGCCAGCAACAAAGAAGCCCAAGTTACCAGGCTCCGATTCAAGGTCAAAGATTGGGCGCAAGTCTACGAAGGTTATCACAGAGGTAAATATATTGTTTCAGTACGAATATTCTTGATACCATGATACACGACCGTGTCGCCTAAAAACATAGATAAAATCAAGCACATCTTATTGCATTGTCACATACTATTTGCTGCCCAACACATAAAGTAGTAGTGGCCTAGTGGGGAATAAGTATTATGCTTTCCTCTTTATTTACCTTGTCGAAAGTTCTATGGACTATCTCTTCATGGGAGAAGCTTTTTCCCATAGCATGCATTTCGGGGCATAACATTAGGTTTTCTTTTCAAAACGCTTTCATTGTCCGGTAGGTTGTGTCTGAACTAGCACAATTTCTTGCTGGAGTATAATTTGTTTCTCCCCTTTCCGCAACAGGTGGAAGAAGACGAGGACAGGGGTAGCAGGCAAAGGACGCGGATGTGATTCACCGGGCGCGGCTTCAGTAACGTGCTCGGCGTTGATGATATGGTGTACTTAAGATAATTTTGCCTCTTATCGTCTGATGGTAATCTGTAGAATTCATATTTTGGTTATTTTGCGGCCAATATGGAAACTGAAACTGACATGAGCTGTGATTTGGAACGATGTTGTACTTGGAGCAGTGTTGAGTGTCTCGGATCAGAACCAGTTTTGTGCGAAGCTGCAGCGAGTGTAGACTGTTAATGTTAAGTTGTGTAATGGGATGCTTTTGAATTTACAGTTACCCAGGCAGGACAGGAGACTACCTGACTCAGTATAAGTTTTTTTTTTGCTATACATCGGATTCAGCTGCGCAGGGTAAATAAATGGTCCAGTAATTGAATTCTTTTTGGTTAAATCATGAAAGCACATTCCTCACCCTGATGTTAACACCCAAAATTAAGCCTAGAACAGTTGTATTACATCTCTGAGCAGAGAGCAGAGTAGGCTTCTACCGAGAGCACTTGTTTTGATCAGAGTAACAACCGCAATATTGCTACCATTGCTACTGCCTCGAGAGAAGAATGTCAAAATTTGAGAGATAAGAGTGCAATTTTTGTGCGTCAATGAAATAGTTTCACATGCGCATGATAACCAATGTTTTAAATAGCGGGCTATGCCAAATAGCGACGGACCTCAAAATCAGCTATAGCGGGCTATAGCGAGCTATAGTGGGCTATTTATACATGAGACCATTTAGCGGCGCCCTGCTGAAAAGGTTATATCAGACTATAGCGTAGCTATAGCCGGCTATTTAAAACTATGATGATAACAGCGCAAAATATATGAGAAATAACAGACCAAGCTGGCGAGTTATGGAAGCTCTCCCCCTTCCCCGAGGGTTCCCTCTCATCCATGCGCATGACGCACACCTTCCCAAGTGCACCCACGACATGTTGGTGATGTAAATGAATTGGTGTGTTGTGTCATGTATGTAGAACTTTGGCTGGCGGTCAGATCATTGTCATATGCCCCACCAGGCGATATGGCGTGTTAGATAGTAGGGTTTTCCCTACCATTGTTTTACAACTCATCCATGGCGGGCCTCCCAGACCTCAGACATTGCAGAATAGCACATTTTTTTTTTCGAAATGGGCAAACCGATTGGAATGTCTCGGAAATGCATGAACCCAAGGTGGGTTGTAGAAAGAAATCGCCATGGAACAGCAGAAATGTGCGTACATGTGCTTGGCTCCCGCATCTTCCCGTAGATGTGCATACATGTGCTTGTCTCTCTGCACTTAACCACTTAGATTTTAGGAAAAAGACATGTATTTGTATAATTTAGCACCTGTTATATCTTTTTTTACTCATTTCGCTCCTGATCTTTAATTCCTGGCTCCCGCCATTGCAGATGCACCAATCCGAGGGGACCAAAGGCTCGCCATGGAAAAGACGCTTGATGGTCATAGTGGTGGTATCTTAGTCAGTATCATGCATTCGGGAATAACAAATACGCTGATGCGAGCCATGTGACAGAGAATTAAAGAAGAGAGAAAGGCTTAGGACATGGTTAATATGAGAGCCTGCTGCTGGCTCTATAGCAAGGCCATGTCACATAATAGCTTTCATTAAAGCCCACTAATACAATAGCTTGGCTGTAGACTAGCTATTGGAATAACTATAGCACTTATTACTTGCATGCAAAGGGAGGCAAGGAAGGCCACATGATTGGGGGAGAGGATGAAAAGTCCGCGTTTTAGCTTTCACATGGTTGCATGGGAGCTACTTTTTCTTGTTTCTAGCGCTTTAGCCGGCTGCAAGTGAAGCGCCCGCCTCCTTCTCGTTCCTCTTTTCTCTCTCTTCCAAGTAGGATTTTGATGACATGTAATGGCTTATAGTCTGCTGACTAGGATCTATTGTATTTGCTGTTAGGGTAACATTAGGTAGATACCGTATCATAATAAATGCTATGCTACTTTGTATCATGCATGACTATAAATAATATCATTTATGATACTACTACTCTATGATACTATGCACTATGAAGGTCTAGTATAATATATGATACTAGTGTATGCATAGTATCATAACTTAGTATCGTAGGTTGCCTTATAAATTGCCATGCATGACACAAAGTAGTACAACATTTAATATGATAAGGTATCATGATATGATATCACACCCTCTCTTTCCTCATTTAATTGTGTGTCACATCATCCAAAAAATCTAGTTGGCATGCATGATACCATTTATGATACTCCCATTACGACCAGCCTCATAGTGGCACAACCGCTTGGTCATGCATAGCCTTTTAGTTCCTCCCCATCAATTGGGTGGGCATAATTAGCGAGCTTTCTCCCAGTCTCGACGTGTGAGGGTTTCCTCCTGCAGCCGCTGCCCCTAGACTCCGGCTGCCATCTTGACGGTGAGAGATGGGGAGATCTCGTATATTCAATAGTTCTATGTTCTTCGTCAACATCTAGCGATCATCGTATTTTGTGAGAATAAAATTACTCTCGTTCTTTTGGTGTTGCCATGAGATTAAATAGTGTTTTGTCCTCGTAGATCCAATTCTTTGGATCTGATGAGTTTGAGTTTGTGTTTTCTTAAAAGGAGGATTTCCCCCGGCCTCTGCATCGAGCGATGCCATCTTCATTGCCTTATTCAACAAGGTCTTACAAAATAAATACATAGATCAACCCAAAGTCACCTTCTTGACGAAAAAAGTTGCCCTAACTACAAGATTGATGATGTGTCCTGACCGCGCGTCAAGCACACCAAGAAATCCAGTGGCCTTACCAAGCCGCCCGCTGCTAGCCAGAGCACCAACCGGTCTAGCAGACCCTCAACATGCACAACGTGCGCAAGCTGTAGAATCCATCGCCGCCTTCTTATGCAGTCCCATCTTCAGGATCAATCAATTCACTGATCTTGCTAGACAATTCTGCCGGTGACACCAAACAACGCTCCCCTCCTGCGTGCCTCGAACGGTATCCAACACCAAGACCCCACTGCACCTTGTCGCCATGACTCGCCTCGTAATACCGTAGATGACACGCCACTCTACCTTGGTCACCGCATGAGAAGCATACGGAGACCTTCGCCCAGCCACCACGGCAGACACTTGTCCCTCCAGCCAGTGCACAACCCCAAAGATGATGCCCCCATGGGGTGATGACTCAGGAACTTCGCCATCATCCGATCCAGAAAACCTGAATCTAGGGTTTCCCTCGGGGCACACAGGGAACACGAATTGCCCGACAACACCTCCAACAAGGTAAGGACGCCTGCGGGTGTCACCATCGACGGTTCTTGGCAAGGACGAACCAAGCTTTCGACGGCAAATTCGTACCCATCCCCACTCGACCATCAGATCGACCTCCTCCATCATCCAGCATGCCCATGGCTGATGTTTGCCGCCGGAAAACCGTCCGAAGCCATACCACCGCTTTGAACCGCCACCCTTCCTGGGTGAGTCATCGACGACAGAGGGGTCCTCACCGCTGCGCCGCCGACGCCGGACGACGCACACGTCTAGGACACCCATGCGAATCTCCACCGCAACCGCATCTTGGAGCCGCAACGGAGGAAGGCCCCGCCGCGACCATCATTCTCTGCCTGGGCTTTGCACATCGGAGCTCCGGCGGCGGCTCAAATCCCTAAATCAGATTGGGGGGAGGGGATTGAGAGGGAGGAGAACGGGAGGGAGGGGGTTAGGAGGAAGGAGATCAGGGGTGGAGGACAGGGATAGCGACGGCTCGAGGAGGGAGGAGATTAGGAGCCCCCTGTACCCTTGTCTTGGTCATTTGTTGGTTTGATTCTTTGTCGAGGTAAAATCTTTCGTCGGCACCTTGGTGAAGATATAGTGATTCGGCGGCCTGCACTTCTAGGGGATCATCCCCGGCCCAAGTACGTTCATCGATCAAGGCTTCCCATTTTTTCGGATGGGCGACTCAAGGCGCTTTCAAAAACCATTATTCATAATGTTCATGCCGGTAAAAGAGTGACAACATTGTTGCTTCAGTCCAATTGCAAGCCTCTCAACAGAAGTCTTTGAAGCATTTCTTCGAGCAGAGATTAATACCGTGAAGGTGTTTCTAAGAAATATCATCGTAATTCTTAGTCACACAAGTTCTTGGATCTTAGGTCCAAATCAGTGTACGTGTAATTGTCATGAGTATGAATAAAATTACAGGTGTTTTTTGAAAAAAAAACTAACATGTGCTGGTTAACTATTAGCTGTCAGTGTCACCCATCCCTGCAGACGTACCAACAAATGTTTCCTGCCATCTTGCGTCTCTACCAAACACCAACGTACATGGCTGCGTGCCAAACTCTTCCCGAGTTCTTGGTCTAAAGCATGCAACCATTTAAATTAAGAGCATCTCCAGCCGTTGCCTCCCAGGAGGCATAAAAATCGCCGCCGGAGGCGAGCCGACGGCAAAATCGGCTCTGGGGGCGGTTGGGCACCCAGCCGTCGCCCCCAGGCGCCCATACCTACGTGAATCGGCCTATATTCGGTACGGTTCGGCGTGTTTCGGCGTAAATTCTTTCATAAATAATTCAACAAATAGAAATCAAGTAGTTCATCACATAGTTCGGCGTGTTTTTGCCTCCATAGTTCATCACAAAAAATCAATAAAAATCAAATAGTTCAATACAAATTACATAGTTCAACAAATAAAAACTCATATTTCATCACACGTCATTCCTGGCGTCGCCCTTGAGCCTCCATAGGTGCTCCACCAAATCGTGTTGCAGTTCTTGATGCACCCGTGGGTCTTGGATCTCCTGACGCATATTGAGGTAGGCAGTCCAGATTGCCGGTAGCTGGCGATCAATTTGGGCAAGAGGACCCTGCCTGTAATATGGTTCTGTGTCAAACACTGGCTCTTCCTGCTCGCTCTCAATGATCATGTTGTGCAAGATGACATAGCAAGTCATGATCTCCCACATTTGATCTTTCGACCAGGTCTGAGCAGGGTACCGGACAACAGCAAATCGAGATTGGAGCACACCAAATGCTCGATCGACCTACTTCTTGCAAGCCTCCTGAACCTTCGCAAAGAAGGCATTCTTGCCTCCTGGCACAAGGTTTGAGATAGTGTTCATAAATGTCGACCATCTCGGATAGATGCCATCAGCTAGGTAGTACCCCTTGTTGTAGTG
>NW_021289060.1:16097-19235 GCF_002162155.2 Triticum dicoccoides
TACACCAATCCAGATGACTCTAAGTCTCAATCTGGATACATATTGAAAGTGGGAGCAATTAGCTAGAGTAGCTCCGTGGAGAGCATTGTGGACATAGAATATTTGCGAAATACATACGGCTCTGAATATGACAGACCCGTTGACTAAGCTTCTCTCACGAGCAAAACATGATCATACCTTAGTACTCTTTTGGGTGTTAATCACATAGCGATGTGAACTAGATTATTGACTCTAGTAAACCCTTTGGGTGTTGATCACATGATGATGTGAACTATGGGTATTAATCACATGCAGATGTGAATATTGGTGTTAAATCACATAGCGATGTGAACTAGATTATTGACTCTAGTGCAAGTGGGAGACTGAAGGAAATATGCCCTAGAGACAATAAAAAAAGTTATTATTTATTTCCTTATTTCATGATAAATGTTTATTATTCATGCTAGAATTTTATTAACCGGAAACATGATACATGTCTGAATACATAGACAAGCATATAGTCACTAGTATGCCTCTACTTGACTAGCTCATTAATCAAAGATGGTTATGTTTCCTAACCATAGACATGTGTTGTCATTTGATTAATGGGATCACATCATTAGAAGAATGATGTGATTGACATGACCCATTCCGTTAGCCTAGCACTTGATCGTTTAGTATATTGCTATTGCTTTCTTCATGACTTATACATGTTCCTGTAACTATGAGATTATGCAACTCCCGTTTACCGGAGGAACACTTTGGGTACTACCAAACGTCACAACATAACTGGGTGATTATAAAGGAGTACTACAGGTGTCTCCGAAGGTACATGTTGAGTTGGCGTATTTCGAGATTAGGTTTGTCACTCCGATTGTCGGAGAGGTATCTCTGGGCCCTCTCGGTAATGCACATCATTATAAGCCTTGCAAGCAATGTGACCAAATGAGTTGGTTACAGGATGATGCATTACGGAACGAGTAAAGAGACTTGCCGGTAACGAGATTGAACTAGGTATTGGATACCGACGATCGAATCTCGGGCAAGTAACATACCGATGACAAAGGGAACAACGTATGTTGTTATGCGGTTTGACCGATAAAGATCTTCGTAGAATATGTGGGAGCCAATATGAGAATCCAGGTTCCGCTATTGGTTATTGACCGAGAATAGTTCTAGGTCATGTCTACATTGTTCTCGAATCCGTAGGGTCCGCACGCTTAAGGTTTCGATGACAGTTATATTATGAGTTTATGAGTTTTGATGTACCTAAGGAGTTCGGAGTCCCGGATGAGATTGGGGACATGACGAGGAGTCTCGAAATGGTCGAGACGTAAAGATCGATATATTGGACGACTATATTCGGAGTTCGGAAAGGTTTCGAGTGATTCGGGTATCTTTCGGAGTACCGGAGAGTTACGGGAATTCGCCGGGGAGTATATGGGCCTTATTGGGCCATACGGGAATAGAGGAGAGAGGCCGAAAGGAAGGAGGCGTGCAGCCCCCCTCTGGTCCGAATTGGACAAGGGGTGCGGCCCCCTTTTCCTTCCTCCTCTCCCCCTCTTTCCCCTTCTCCTAGTCCAACAAGGAAGGAGGGAGTCCTACTCCCGGTGGGAGTAGGACTCCCCTTGGCGCGCCCCTACTAGGTCGGCCGCCCCTCCCCCTTGCTCCTTTATATACGGGGGCAGGGGGCACCTCTAGACACAACAACAATTGATCCCTTGGATCTCTTAGCCGTGTGCGGTGCCCCCCTCCACCATAATCCACCTCGATAATATCATAGCGGTGCTTAGGCGAAGCCCTGCGTCGGTAGTACATCAAGATCGTCACCACGCCGTCGTGCTGACGGAACTCTCCCTCGACACTCGGCTGGATCGGAATTCGAGGGACGTCATCGAGCTGAACGTGTGCTGAACTCGGAGGTGCCGTACGTTCGGTACTTGGATCGGTCGGATCGTGAAGACGTACAACTATATCAACCGCGTTGTCATAACGCTTCCGCTTACGGTCTACGAGTGTTCGTGGACAACACTCTCCCCTCTCGTTGCTATGCCATCACCATGATCTTGCGTGTTCGTAGGATTTTTTTTTAAATTACTACGTTCCCCAACAGTGCCGCCCATTGAACTTGAAGTTCACCATGAAGAATGACCTTCAACAAGCTTGGCAAAGACATGGGAGCATTGTAGGACGTTGATGTCGTTGTGAGTTCCTGGCATCCCAAAGAAAGAGTGCCAAATTCAGAGGTCCTGTGTGACCACTGCCTCAAGTACGACACTGCAACCGCTTTTGGCGCCTTTGTACAACCCCTGCCAAGCAAATGGATAGTTCTTCCATTTCCAATGCATGCAGTCGATGCTTCCAAGCATCCAAGAAAATCCTCTTGCTGCATTCTGTGCTAGGATCCGAGCAGTGTCTTCCGCATTGGGTGTTCGCAAGTATTGCGGTCCAAACACTGCCACCACTGCCCTGCAGAACTTGTAGAAACACTCAATGGTGGTGGACTTGGCCGTGCGCCCATAGTCGTCGAGTGAATTACCGGGAGCTCCGTATGCAAACATCCTCATAGCTGTCGTGCACTTCTGGATTGAGGTGAATCCAAGTGTGCCGATGCAATCCTTCTTGCACTTGAAGTAGCAGTCAAACTCCCGGATGGAATTCACAATCCTTAGAAAAAGCTTTCGGCTCATCCGATAACGGCGCCGAAATGTTTTCTCGCCGTGCAATGGAGCGTCGGCGAAGTAGTCGGAGTAGAGCATGCAGTAGCCTACAAGACGATGCCGGTTCTTTGCTTTCACCCGCCCCGACGCCGAGCCACCTCGCCGCAGCTTTTCACTGCTCGCGAGAAGGCCGGCAAGGGCGGCGAGCACCATGAGATGCTCCTGCTCCTGGACGTCGGCTTCGGCTTCCTCCTCCAGCAACGCCGCGAGCGCCTCCTCGTCACCTGAGTCCATCGCCGGGCCGTGCAAATCACCGAACACCTTGCGGGCGAGGTGGGCGCACACCCGCCGGTGTACAACCATGCGCGGCCGGAACGCCGGAAAAAATGTTCGGATGGCGGTGGAGAGGCTGCCTCGGCGAAACATCTTCTCTTTTCCGGCGGGGAATGGTCTATCTAGCTGGTGGTGAGTGGTGGACGGCGTCAGGATCGGCAGGGTG
>NW_021289060.1:19336-28274 GCF_002162155.2 Triticum dicoccoides
CGAATCTGGATGGTCGGCATGACTTTTCGCCTGGCAGTGTGGCCCTAGGTGCGCTTTTCCCTTGCGCCGGAGCCCCCGAGCGCCCTTAGTGCGCCAGGCCAGAAAACGGGCCAAGCCGGCAGAATTCGGCGTCTTGGGGGCACAACTGGGGCGTTTATTTGGTGCCAGCGCAGAAAAATCGCCTGAGGAGGGTCTGTTGGGCGCGCGGCTGGAGATGCTCTAATGGACCGATGCCGCATTTCACTCATGAAAGATTGTGGTTCCGTTCAGACAAGTTTTTTAATGTATGATGCCGTATTTCACCCGCGACATTGCGGTTGTTTTGGTCAGAGTAACAACCGGAACCGTGCTACCATTGCTACAGCCTCGAGAGAAGAATGTCATGATGCGGTGGCGCCGTAGGCCTCGCCGCCTCGGAGTACCAAATGGAAACAAACGCTCGGAAATCACAATGGACATGTAAAACAAAGCGTACATCTACACGGGGAGTTCAACCGAGCTGAAAAATTATTATGCGGCACAGTGGCAAAATTTAAGAAACAACAGAGCAAATTTTGCAAGTCAATAAAACAGTTAACACCATTACACAACACAACAGGAGTTATGACCAACTCATTCTCATCACAGAAAAAGGAGAAAGGTGGAAAAACAGCCTGCCATGAGATATGCCTTTTATTTTTCGGATTTCTTAGAAATGTTGGCAACCCGAAGCCCGCCAAAGCAGGAAATCGTCTTGGAAACATCTTTGGCAGGCCGAAAGATACGGATCCGGCTTGCCTGCTCCCTTCTCATGCTCCCATCTGTGCTCCCACTTCATCTTACGGCTGTCTTTTTTCCTTTTTTTTCTAATCTAATCATCTCCCCCCTGATTTTAAGGGGGTGGGGCCATGCCTTATTTTGTTCCAATCAAAACAAGCCACGTACGCGGGAGCACGGATGGGCACACGCCGGGGGAGCAGACAAGTCTCGGCCGAAAGATACCCCCTTCTCCAATACGAAAATGCTAAACACACGCGACCATTACGGGACTTTCCATACAATTTTCTCCGCTGCCCCCCGATTTTCACTGGGTGGGGCCCCTTTCCTCCCCCTTAATCCAATAGATAATTGAAATGTCAAGATTAGCCTGTAATGGTCCCATAATCCTTTGTTGATGTAGCATTGCTTTCTCTCATATTCCCCCTTGCAGACGCTTCTTTAGATAGTAGGGTTTTTCTCTACCAATATTTTAGAACACGCTTGAGAGAGAGTTTATTAGGAGGGAGCCTTTTAATCCCTCCCCATCAATTGGGCAAGCTTAATTTCTTCCTGTGGCGTCCAACAGCAAACAAACCAAGTACACCCACGCGAGCTGTCAGTGTCACCTATCCTTGCAGACGTACCAACAAACGTTTCCTGCCATGTCGTCTCTCAAACACACACCAGCGTACATGCACGGCTGCGTGCCAAACTCCTAATTAATCACTCCCCCAGTTCTTGGCCTAAAGCATGCATGCAACCATTTAAATTAATGACTAATGCCGCATTTCACTCATGGAAGATTTTGGTTCCCTTCAAACTAGTGTGGTTACTGGTTACCTTGTGGACTATATGGACAGCGTGCGGAAAAGCTATTCATTAGGGCAAAAAGTGACATCTGACCATGGGTGCCCGTTTTTGTGAAGTAAAAGAAAAAAACCAGATTTTATGGATTGAAAATTCTAAATTTTCGTTTACATGCACGTATAGTAGTGTAGTATGAGGGCCAAAATTTCACCAATATACATGCTTGCATGTGAGAGATATAAAAAAAGACAAGATACATGCAAATTTGGGCCTTGTTTTTTTTATTTCGGGCTGAATTTTTGTCTTTTTTGTGCCGGGTACAATACAACATAGTATTGAACGAAATTTCACAGATACTCACACCATATGCATACGTATTCATGTAAAAAAATTAAAAAAGTTCAAATCTTTTAGGCACTTAT
The DNA here is from genome assembly GCF_002162155.2 of Triticum dicoccoides. Classification (NCBI taxonomy): domain Eukaryota; kingdom Viridiplantae; phylum Streptophyta; class Magnoliopsida; order Poales; family Poaceae; genus Triticum; species Triticum dicoccoides. The sequence continues at coordinate 21,304 of NW_021289060.1, forward strand.
TTTGGTCTGGTCAAAATAACGGGGGCAGCTGCCCCTGTGCACCAAAAGTTTGTTTTATTCATTAGGGTGTCTTCCATAGCCCTCTTTTTACACACAATTTCGTCCCGTCCAATATATCGGAACTCGAGGAGCTTGCTGAGTTCTCTATGTCTATCAGTAGAGAGCTCTCCCAAGATCAAGATGCCTTCAACGGGAAGACACGGGAAAGTGAGCGTGGACATGGCTGTTGCCAGGGATGCAGAAAGAGGCGCCATTGGGCCACCCGTTGAGACAGTCAGGGATTGTACTTGGGTTCCTCGGCGAGTTAATAGCATAAAACTACCACTTTTTACGCTATGGTTTCAAAAAACTACCGAAAATTTATTTGTGACTGATAACTACCACTTTCGGATTCTCCTGTTTTAAAAAACCTAAAACGCCAAGTGCTTTGCAATTGATCATGATTATGACAGTTGGGGCTCGCAAACCATTTGTTTGACCGTTAGCTGACATGTGTGGCCCACATGGTAGTGTCTCTTCCTCATATTTTAACATCTATATTTTTCAAAATGCGATCAGGTCCCTATACAAATTTTAAAAATGCAATTTGGTCCCTGCAAATATTTCAAAAAAAGCAATCGGGGTCCCTACAAACATATTTTGAAAAGCAATCAGGCCCCTATCATGGCTGTCCTCCAGATCAAGCTCCTCCGTCCGAATTTGTCGTTGCTGCAGCCGTGCAGCGGGCGGCCGCGACAGGAGCATCTCGGCGGCTAGCTCCTGTCCGTGCTGCGGGCAGCCGCACCCAGTAGCCACCACCCCGCCGGTGAACCACTTTTGCTTCGGCATCACGTCTATGTCCGTCATCGGGGCAGCCGCGTCGGAGAAGGCAGGGTGAGGGGGGAGCTCGAAGGAGCCGCACCTGAGGCCGAGGTCGCCGCTCTCCATCTACAGGCCACGTGCAGGGGTCCGGTAGTGTGGATGGCGGCGGAGGCGGCCGCTGGTGCCTGGGCTCCTTCGGTGGCCGTCTAGACCGCCACGTACAGGAGCTCGCCGCCTCAGGGACGCCATGGCCGCCTTCGGGTGGGAATGGGGGGAGGGGAGCGGGTTGCCGGCAGGGTGGGCACGCGAGGGGAGGGGAGAGGGTCGTCGGCGGGGCTGAAGAGAAGAGAGAGTATAGGAGAGAAGAGGAGAGAAAGAAAGAGAAGAAGAAAAAAGAAGCTGCCATGTGGGCCCCACATGTCAGCTGTCGGTCAAACTAAACGGTTAACAAACGATTTGTTTAGGAGTAGGCCCCAACTGTCATAATAGCGATCAATTGCAAAGTACTCGGCGATTTGTTTTTTTTTTTAACACCTGACGCCAAGAGTGGTAGTTATCTGTCACAAATAAATTTTTTATAGTTTCTTGGAACCATAACGCGAAAAGTGGTTGTTTTATGCTATTCATCGGGGGTTGTTTCATGGGCATATATGATCCAAGTACGCTTGAGTCCCTTGCTTGAAGAAAACCACAGACGCTAGCTGAATATTTGTCGCTCCAGGGGCTATGCATCACGTTAAGGTGGTAATCGAGGGCGTCAAGAAGGCACCCTAGGAACTTACAATGTCATTAGAAGTTCAAAGCCATTTTTGGCCTTTGCTGCATGCGACTTCGTTCATGAGATGCCAAACTACAATTATGAAGCTCACAATCTTGCTATCTATGCTACTTCATTAGGCATAGGGCGCCACTTGTGGCTGGGCCTTCCGTATGACCCTCTATATGTACTGATAAGCACTGCTACTGATCATTAAAACTTAGCGGGATAGCCTTAAAATGATACCAAGGTACGGATGCACGGTGCCAAATTCCCATACTACTCACTTTTCAAGGCGTCAAGGAAGACTACCGGGGGTTACTGATAACAGCCCGTTCACAAACAATTTCTTGTACCTAGATTATGATCGATCAATTTATATCTCACATGAGTACGATCGCTCAAACGTTCACCATAATATGTACTAGCAATAGTACAAGAGTTAAGTGTAGTAGTACATGACGTCTTGATCTTCTTGCGCATGCTCATTATGTGTAGCAGTGGGGGTGCAACAGTAGCTAGCTATATGCTTACTTAAGAAGAGAATGTGAAAGGCGACTTCGCTGCGAAATGCTTAAAGTGCCAACAATGGTATATTTTAGGCTGTGCTACAAAAATATGAATAAGAGTATCCGTATACGGGTGTAGTTTCTAGAACCTTAACAATCGGAATCTTAATAAATATTATTAGTAAGTGTAACCCAGATGGTCAGGTTTATTGTGGTGGAACCTGGCCACCCGGGTTCAAGTCCTAGACTAAGTATGCGTGCTCGTACTCCTCTAAATTTATTTCATGATTTAATGCCTTTTTTGTTTGAATGGTAAGCATGCGTCCATCTAAGGGTGTAGCTGCTAGAACCTTGACATTAACATAGGCATAATCCCTATTCAAATTAACACATGCACGACCACATTCAAATTAACACATGATTAACATAAACTTTATATTCACCTAAACAAATACCTAATTAACCTAACCTAAAACCAACATATGCATGACTACACTCAGGCAAGTCCATATTAGAATTAACAAATGATTACCCTATTGTTAACATAATATAGCCAAACAGATTAAGCAACTAATTAACCTAAACATAAACATAATTAACATAACCTAACAAAATCATTGCATAATTATTTTTTTAGGAATCATTGCATAATTAGTTGAATTTAATAAACTATGGAAAAATTAGCACAATATAAAAAATTCATCAGCACAAAGGCTGGTACCTGGTAGTACAAAGCTATTATACATTACTACTAGAACGTCAAGGCGCGCTTTGCCGCGCCCGCCATGTTGATGAAAGAGTATCGAGACAATATAATTATTAATGGACGTTTGAATTATAATGTACAAGTCAGCTTCATGAGATTTTACAAAATCCGCCGCAAATCCATAAGAAAGAAGATGGACACTGAGAATGTTCAAAAGATCGACAAAATACTTATGAACTGTGGTGTGAACTATACAAATGAAACATAATACTGGATTTAGCATTTGAACATTAATATCTATAAACACCCTCTTATGATCATCTAAACTGACATAATGAAGAGTTGTGCATCACTCGATGGAGAGGCCGAGGGCTTTCCCTCAATTCAAAAATAATAATCTGTATTCACATAATAAGCAATTGTGGCTATGAGATCAAACGGATAGCACAAAAACCTAAAAATGAAAAGAAAGAGCGTCTCAAAGTCTAACGTCTTTTTTAGGAAGTTAGAGAACCTAAGTAGATTCCCTATCCCGAGGAAATAATGAATCTAAATATACAAAATGTTGGCATGTCAATTGCTGTACCTGCCGAAGCTAATGCAATTATTTTGAACATTGTGAAGTTGTTACGAAAACTGCTGCAGTGGGCACACCACTTAAATTATAATCTGTATTAGTGGCCATCCAAATGTATGAAAATCAGGGTACATCTTAGTTGGTAGAGCTCTGCTCTTGCAATTGGGTCGTTGCGATTACGGGTTGGTCATGGGCTCCATTCAACATCACAGAATCCGAATAGAAGAAATGATTCCAAATAAACACCTTAGTCATCTGAACAGCAGCATCAGATCATCCGTTGTTTGCATAGTGCACCCTATATTAATTCCTTCCATCAAGAAGCTGAAATAATTATATGTCCACAAATTGTGTTAGCATAAGGAAAAGAATCACATTGAAGGCAGAGGGCTGCATATCATCCTGCAAGAACTTGAATTGTACTATATCTACTTCTGCCATGAAGCATATGTTTAACTCATTGCTCATCTTTCTTGAATGCTATTCTTACTTTATTTCCTGATTTTTTTAGAAACCATATCCTTTAAGTTTCCTATTCACAGGATGGCAGATTACTTCTAGCGAAGCTTCCATCAGTTGAGAGGACAACTCTAGTCAACAATTCCATTGATCCGACACCAGACATGGTCGAAATAGATAGTACCTTAGATAACACATGGTCTGAAAGTGCATCGTTTAAAGCAATTACACTGGCATCGTGGCGTCACACAGGACAAACCTGCAACTCTGTGGACAGAATATCAAGCAATCAAAACATGTTGAGTTGTTCATTCCTGTAGATTTTTCTTAATATTCACTTTTAGTTAAAATTACCAGAAATTGCAATCTGAGAGGAGCAAACCATATCTCAAACCGAAGGGGCACTAGTAGAAAAAGGACCTAATATGAGACACATTAGTGCCGGTTTGGTTTTGAGCCGGCACTAATGTGTCCAATAGTACCGGTTCCAACGGCTAGCCGGCCGTTCTCATTAGTACCGGTTCGTGGCGAACCTATAGTACCGGTTCGTGCCACGAACCGGTACTAAAGAGGGTGGTGGCAGGGTGTTGTCAGTCTGGGGCCCGTCCAGCACCTTTAGTACCGGTTCGTGGCACGAACCGGTACTAAAGGTCGACGTACATAAACCCTTCGTCCCCCCGAGCCACTCTGTTCTTCCCCTTTCCCCTCACTTCCTCTGTTCTTCCCCCTCTCTCCTCGAGCTCCTCACAAATTTTGCCCAAAATTTGTCAAGATTTGAAGGCCCCCATCCATTCAAATGATCACAAAGGTTAGCAACTTTGTCCTTTCAACTCTCATTGCTAGATTAGCTCTTGCAATGCTTTGTATAGTGATTAATTTGGGAGGAATAATTATATTTGCCAGTATTTGATTTATATGCAATTTGAGCACAAAAATAACACTTAGTTTGCATATGTAGGTGTGGTTTACTTAGTGCCTTCTAAATCTCCGTCGTAACCACCGTCGATCGCCCGCACCGTCCCGTCGCCGGCACCACCTTATGGTGAGGCTCTTATTCATGAATGTTTTACATTACCAAATTGATGTTTATGTGATTTGGATATATAGTTACTTGTATAATTATCTTACCCGTACGTTGTTTGTTATACATAGTGCCATGGTTTTGATATCCGTCCCCGTCGACCCTCGTCCTTGTTATGATTCGGATGTGGTATATTCTCTTTTAAAACTAGTTGTTGCATTTCGTGTTTATGACAAATTATGCCCATCAAGTTGACATAGATATTTTTATCTAGGAGGTATGTGAACCGGAAATTCCAACCGACCCTATTGTCGAGAGGTTAAATTTAGTTGAAAGAAAAAACAAGTATTTGAAAGAAAAATTGAAAAGAATTGAGGGGGAGAAGATGGAATTAGAGTTGCATGTTGCCGATGTCGTCGATGATCACAAGATCAAGATGGAGAAAATGAGGTTGAAGATTAGAAAGATTAGAAAATATGCCATTGATAGTGTGGCTTGGTATCATTATTTGGATCATTTGTTACCTTAATTGCGATCTTCATCGCATTTGTTGTTGCATTTAAATTCTTTAGCTAGAGAGTTATTTGTATGTTGCATTTAATTAAGTGTTGTATATGAACTTTATGTATGAACTTTATGTATGAACTTGTATTAATTTGGTCTATTCGGTGTTCTGTAATGAAGATGAGCCGACAATGGATGTATGATGACAAATGCTCTCCCAAGTTCATTAATGGCGTGCATACTTTTCTGCTTGCCGCTGAGGTAAACAAGCGGGCGGATGGTTTTATGCCTTGTCCATGTGCTGGCTGTAAGAATGGTCACATTTACTCTACGTCAAGAACCATTCACGTCCACCTATTTGAGTCCGGTTTCATGCCCCACTATAATGTTTGGACCAAGCACGGAGAAATAGGGGTTGTGATGGAAGACAATGAAGAAGAAGAGGACGACGACGGCTATCCTGGCCATGGGTTCCCTGAATACGATGATACAACAATGGGGGAAGAAGCTGAGCCGGCAATGCAGAAAGAAGCTGAAGAAGAGGCATCAGATGAGCCCGCTGATGATCTAGGTCGGGCCATTGCCGATGCAAAGAGAAACTGCGCAAGTGATCTGGAGAGGACGAAGTTGCAGCGCATGTTAGAGGATCACAAGAAATTGTTGTACCCGAATTACAAAGCTGACAAAAAAAGTTGGGCACCACACTTGAATTGCTGCAATGGAAGGCAAAGAATGGTGTATCTGACAAGGAATTTGGAAAGTTGCTGGTAATGATAAAGAATATGCTTCCAATGGACAACGAATTGCCCGAGAGTACGTATGAAGCAAAGAAGGCTGTCTTCCCTCTAGGGTTAGAGGTGCAAAAGATACATGCATGCCCTAATGACTGCATCCTCTACCGCGGTGAGTACGAGGATTTGAATGCTTGCCCGGTATGAGGTGCATTGCGTTATAAGATCAGTCGCGATGACCCTGGTGATGTTGAGGGTGAGCGCCCCAGGAAGAAGATTCCTGCCAAGGTGATGTGGTATGCTCCTATAAGACCACGGTTGAAACGTTTGTTCCAAAACAAAGAGCATGCGAAGGCGATGCGGTGGCACGCAGAAGACTGTAAGAAAGACGGAAAGTTGAGAGTACCCGCTGACGGTTCGTAGTGGAGAAAAATCGAGAGAAAGTACTGGGAGGAGTTTGCAGGTGACCCAAGGAACGTATGGTTTGGTCTAAGCGCAGATGGCATTAATCCTTTTGGGGAGCAGAGCAGCAACCATAGCACGTGGCCTATGACTCCATGTTTGTATAACCTTCCTCTTTGGTTGTGCATGAAGCGGAAGTTCATTATGATGCCAGTGCTCATCCAAGGCCCTAAGCAACCCGGCAACGATATTGATGTGTACCTCAGGCCATTAGTTGAAGAACTCTTACAACTGTGGAATGGAACAGGTGTACGTGCGTGGGATGAGCACATGGGGGAAGAATTTGACCTAAAGGCGTTGCTGTTCGTGACCATCAATGATTGGCCTGCTCTCAGTACCTTTCAGGACAGACAAACAAGGGATACCGCGGATGCACGCACTGTTTGAATGATACCGACAGTATATATTTGAATAGTTGTAAGAAGAATGTGTACCTGGGACATC
>NW_021289061.1:0-1088 GCF_002162155.2 Triticum dicoccoides
GAAATGAAAATAAAAAAAAGAAAAAGAAAAAGAAAATAAACAAAGGAGAACATTTTTTAAAAAGAAAAAGAAAAAGAACAATAAACAAAAAAAGAAAAGAAAAACGAAACAGAAAAAGAAAGGAAAAGAAATGAAAATAAAAAAAAGAAAAAGAAAAAGAAAATAAACAAAGGAGAACATTTTTTAAAAAAAAAGAAAAAGAAAAAGAACAATAAACAAAAAAAGAAAAGAAAAACGAAACAGAAAAAGAAAGGAAAAGAAATGAAAATAAAAAAATGGTTGGGAACCCTCGTAGGTGCGTTCGCTCGACAGTTTCGGCGTCGGCTACAACGGGCCGGTGCATTAGCAGCAGTACAACGGGCGAGGGTTATAAATGTGTTGTCCTCGCCTCCCCTCTCCGTGACGCCGTCGTCTGCCGCCCCGTCTCGCGCTCTACCGCGACACCCTCTCCCACCCCTTCCTCGCCCCCGACTTTTGCCACCGCCCTTTCGCCACCGCCACCGCCACCGCCCCCCTTCTTCACTTAATTAATTTGTTTTTACTACATGTTTTCAGGACTGACATAATGGCGGACGATAGAGCTGACCCGATTATGGACAACTATGATCCGGACGGTGAAGCACATATGTTCGGCATCATAAACGGTGATATTCAATATGTGCCGACCGGAGAAGAAGAAGATGATATCTCTTCTTATCTGAACCTTGACGGTGAAGATGAAGGGCGCCGTCAGCAAGATGATGCCGAACAAACGTCGATAAACGACGATCTTCAAATGGAAGTAGCAACCACCTCCGGCGCCGAGGTATATATATACATTGAGCCTCTGGTGATACAAACTAACTGATTTGAATAAATATGTGTGTACTAACGCGCGCGACTCTTTCTTATTTTAGCCCTCGGCCGGATCGTCGAAACAATCGAGTACGTCGTCAAAGCGTGGCGCAACCAAGACGATGAAACAAGGAGAAACATGCACCATCGAGGTTGTCGACAGTGCAACCGGCAGGCCGCTGGAGCCCCGCAAGAACGCCACCAAGTTTGTCAGCCAATGCGGAGCCATTGTTAGAGACAACGTCTCGATCACC
>NW_021289062.1:0-1204 GCF_002162155.2 Triticum dicoccoides
ACAATAAACAAAAAAAGAAAAGAAAAACGAAACAGGAAAAGAAAGGAAAAGAAATGAAAATAAAAAAAAGAAAAAGAAAAAGAAAATAAACAAAGGAGAACATTTTTTAAAAAGAAAAAGAAAAAGAACAATAAACAAAAAAAGAAAAGAAAAACGAAACAGAAAAAGAAAGGAAAAGAAATGAAAATAAAAAAAAGAAAAAGAAAAAGAAAATAAACAAAAGAGAACATTTTTTAAAAAGAAAAAGAAAAAGAACAATAAACAAAAAAAGAAAAGAAAAACGAAACAGAAAAAGAAAGGAAAAGAAATGAAAATAAAAAAATGGTTGGGAACCCTCGTAGGTGCGTTCGCTCGACAGTTTCGGCGTCGGCTACAACGGGCCGGTGCATTAGCAGCAGTACAACGGGCGAGGGTTATAAATGTGTTGTCCTCGCCTCCCCTCTCCGTGACGCCGTCGTCTGCCGCCCCGTCTCGCGCTCTACCGCGACACCCTCTCCCACCCCTTCCTCGCCCCCGGCTTTTGCCACCGCCCTTTCGCCACCGCCACCGCCACCGCCACCGCCCCCCTTCTTCACTTAATTAATTTGTTTTTACTACATGTTTTCAGGACTGACATAATGGCGGACGATAGAGCTGACCCGATTATGGACAACTATGATCCGGACGGTGAAGCACATATGTTCGGCATCATAAACGGCGATATTCAATATGTGCCGACCGGAGAAGAAGAAGATGATATCTCTTCTTATCTGAACCTTGACGGTCAAGATGAAGGGCGCCGTCAGCAAGATGATGCCGAACAAACGTCGATAAACGACGATCTTCAAATGGAAGTAGCAACCACCTCCGGCGCCGAGGTATATATATACATTGAGCCTCTGGTGATACAAACTAACTGATTTGAATAAATATGTGTGTACTAACGTGCGCGACTCTTTCTTATTTTAGCCCTCGGCCGGATCGTCGAAACAATCGAGTACGTCGTCAAAGCGTGGCGCAACCAAGACGATGAAACAAGGAGAAACATGCACCATCGAGGTTGTCGACAGTGCAACCGGCAGGCCGCTGGAGCCCCGCAAGAACGCCACCAAGTTTGTCAGCCAATGCGGAGCCATTGTTAGAGACAACGTCTCGATCACCGTCCAGGAGTGGAATGAGCCAAAGAAGGCACGAATTGATGGTTTCACTTTTGTCGATAAGAGAA
>NW_021289063.1:0-4011 GCF_002162155.2 Triticum dicoccoides
CGATAACGATGCGGCGTCAATATTAGTAAATACTCGGAGCACGATAAAATCATGAGTTTTTTTGCACAACGTGGGCACATGTGCTATAGGAACGATTGTATTTTTTTCATAATTTTTGGTGATGGAGAAGTATCCGAAAAATTCCCTCTACGCGGATTGCCCTTCGCGTGTCTACGGCTATGGCCGGCGGCCTCCGGGGGCTAGCATGCCGCCAAATATTGCATAGGCGGCCTCTCACAAGTCTGGAAGTATTGTGGCGGTTGCAAACGCCCGGCACGCGTGTCCGGTGTGTGCCCCCCTCACGGACGGCGCCGCCGCCGGCACCTGGAGGGGGAAACGGACGCGTCGGGTCTACACGGAGGGGATCTTGCTATGGGTCTGGCCCGGATGTTGCTCCAAAGTGTTCCTATGGGCTGACCTAACACAACCGGGTGGGGAGGTCCACTGGTCAAAGCCCGTCCGTGCAAAGTCAAAGGGCTAGATCCCTGGTCAAACGCTACAGGGTTAGGCGGGGCGGGTGCACTGGGGGGTAGCAATGCCGCCGGAGCTTCGCACCGGGCCCTCATACAGGCGGGGTGGTGTGGTGGCATGTCCTAAGAGGTGGGATGCGTCTCCGGGGTGTGCCCCCCCCCTCACGGACGGCGATGACACGGTAGTAGGCGTTCTGCGATAACGATGCGGCATCAATATTAGTAAATACTCGGAGCACGATAAAATCATGAGTTTTTTGCATGACGTGGGCACATGGGCTATAGGAACAATGGTATTTTTTTCATAATTTTTGGTGATGGAGAAGTATCCGAAAAATTCCCTCTACGTGGATTGCCCTTCGCGCGTCTACGGCTGTGGCCGGCGGCCTCCGGGGGCTATCATGCCGCCAAATCTTGCGTAGGCGGCCTCTCACAAGTCTGGAAGTGTTGTGGCGGTTGCAAACGCCCGGCACGCGTGTCCGGGGTGTGCCCCCCTGACGGAAGGCGCCGCCGCCGGCACCTGGAGGGGGGAAACGGACGCGTCGGGTCTACACGGAGGGGATCTTGCTGTGGGTCTGGCGCGGATGTTGCTCCAAAGTGTTCCTATGGGCTGACATAACACAACCGGGTGGGGAGGTCCATTGGTCAAAGCCCGTCCGTGCAAAGTCAAATGGCTAGATCCCGTGGTCAAACGCTACAGGGTTAGGCGGGACGGGTGCACTGGAGGTAGCAATGCCACCGGAGCGTCGCCCCGGGCCCTCATATAGGCGGGGTGGTGTGGTGGCATGTCCGAAGAGGCGGGACGCGTCTCCGGGGCGTGGCCCCCCTCACGGACGGTGATGACACGGTAGTAGACGTTCTGCGGTAACGATGCGGCGTCAATATTACTAAATACTCGGAGCGCGATAAATTCATGAGTTTTTTTACACGACATGGGCACATGTGCTATAGGAACGATTGTATTTTTTTTCATAATTTTGGGTGATGGAGAAGTATCCGAAAAATTCCCTCTACGCGGATTGCCCTTCGCGCGTCTACGGTTGTGGCCGGCGGCCCCCGGGGGCTAGCATGCCACCAAATCTTGCGTAGGCGGCCTCTCACAAGTCTGGAAGTGTTGTGGCGGTTGCAAACGCCCGGCACGCGTGTCCGAGGTGTGCCCCCCTCACAGACGGCGCCGCCGGCGGCACCTAGAGGGGGGAAACAGACGCGTCGGGTCTACACGGAGGGGATCTTGCTGTGGGTCTGGCACGGATGTTGCTCCAAAGTGTTCCTATGGGCTGACTTAACACAACCGGGTGGGGAGGTCCACTGGTCAAAGCCCGTCCGTGCAAAGTCAAAGGGCTAGATCCTGTTGTCAAACGCTACAGGGTTAGGCGGGACGGGTGCACTGGGGGGTAGCAATGCCACTGGAGCATCGCACCGGGCCCTCATAAAGGCGGGGTGGTGTGGTGGCATGTCCGAAGAGGCGGGACGCGTCTCCGGGGCATGCCCCCCCCTCACGAACGGCGATGACACGGTAGTAGACGTTCTGCGATAACGATGCGGCGTCAATATTAGTAAATACTCGGAGCACGATAAAATCATGAGTTTTTTTGCACAACGTGGGCACATGTGCTATAGGAACGATGGTATTTTTTTCATATTTTTTGGTGATGGAGAAGTATCCGAAAAATTCCCTCTACGCGGATTGCCCTTCGCGCGTCTACAACTGTGGCCGGCGGCCTCCGGAGGCTAGCATGCCGCCAAATATTGTGTAGGCGGCCTCTCACAAGTCTGGAATTATTGTGGCGGTTGCAAACGCCCGGCACACGTGTCCGGGGTGTGCCCCCCTCACGGACGGCGCCACCGCCGGCACCTAGAGGGGGGAAACGGACGCGTCGGGTCTACACGTAGGGGATCTTGTTGTGGGTCTGGCCCGGATGTTGCTCCAAAGTGTTCCTATGGGCTGACTTAACACAACCGGGTGGGGAGGTCCACTGGTCAAAGCCCGTCTGTGCAAAGTCAAAGGGCTAGATCCCATGGTCAAACGCTACACGGTTAGGCGGGACGGGTGCACTGGGGGGGTAGCAATGCCACCGGAGCGTCGCACCGGGCCCTCATACAGGCGGGGTGGTGTGGTGGCATGTCCGAAGAGGCGGGACGCGTCTCCGGGGCGTGCCCCCCCACCTCACGGACGGCGATGACACGGTAGTAGACGTTCTGCGATAACGATGCGGCGTCAATATTAGTAAATACTCGGAGCACGATAAAATCATGAGTTTTTTTGCACGACGTGGGCACATGGGCTATAGGAACGATGGTATTTTTTTCATAATTTTTGGTGATGGAGAAGTATCCGAAAAATTCCCTCTACGCGGATTGCCCTTCGCGCGTCTACGGCGGTGGCCGGCGACCTCCGGGGGCTAGCATGCCGCCAAATCTTGCGTAGGCGGCCTCTCACAAGTCTGGAAGTGTTGTGGCGGTTGCAAACGCCCGGCACGCGTGTCCGGGGTGTGCCCCCCTCACGGACGGCGCCGCCGCCGGTACCTGGAGGGGGGAAACGGACGCGTCGGGTCTACACAGAGGGGATCTTGCTGTGGGTCTGGCACGGATGTTGCTCCAAAGTGTTCCTATGGGCTGACCTAACACAGCCGGGTGGGGAGTTCCACTGGTCAAAGCCCGTCCGTGCAAAGTCAAAGGGCTAGATCCCGTGGTCAAACGCTACAGGGTTAGGCGAGACGGGTGCACTGGGGGTAGAAATGCCACCGAAGCGTCGCACCGGGCCCTCATACAGGCGGGGTGGTGTGGTGGCATGTCCGAAGAGGCGGGACGCGTCTCTGGGGCGTGGCCCCCCCTGACGAACGGCGATGACACGGTAGTAGACGTTCTACGGTAACGATGCAGCGTCAATATTACTAAATACTCGGAGCGCAATAAAATCATGAGTTTTTTTGCACGACGTGGGCACATGTGCTATAGGAACGATGGTATTTTTTTCATAATTTTTGGTGATGGAGAAGTATCCGAAAAATTCCCTCTACGCGGATTGCCCTTCACGCGTCTACGGCTGTGGCCGGCGGCCTCCGGGGGCTATGATGCTGCCAAATCTTGCGTAGGCGGCCTCTCACAAGTCTGGAAGTGTTGTGGCGTTTGCAAACGCCCGGCACGCGTGTCTGGGGTGTGCCCCTCTCACGGACGGCGCCGCCGCCGGCACTTGGAGGGGGGAAACGGACGCGTCGGGTCTACACGGAGGGGATCTTGCTGTGGGTCTGGCCCGGATGTTGCTCCAAAGTGTTCCTATGGGCTGACCTAACACAACCGGGTGGGGAGGTCCACTGGTCAAAGCCCGTCCGTACAAAGTCAAAGGGCTAGATCCCGTGGTCAAACGCTACAGGGTTAGGCGGGACGGGTGCACTGGGGGTAGAAATGCCACCGGAGCGTCGCACCGGGCCGTCATATAGGCGGGGTGGTGTGGTGGCATTTCTGAAGAGGCGGGACGCGTCTCCGGGGCGTGGCCCCCCCTCACGGACGGCGATGACACGATAGTAGACGTTCTGCGGTA
>NW_021289063.1:4021-6851 GCF_002162155.2 Triticum dicoccoides
CCCCCCCCCCTCACGGACGGCGATGACACGGTAGTAGACGTTCTGCAATAACGATGCGGCGTCAATATTAGTAAATACTCGGAGCACGATAAAATCATGAGTTTTTTTTTTGCACGACGTGGGCACATGTGCTATAGGAACGATGGTATTTTTTCATAATTTTTGGTGATGGAGAAGTATCCGAAAAATTTCCTCTACGCGGATTGCCCTTCGCGCGTCTACTGCTGTGGTCGGCGGCCTCCCGGGGCTAGCATGCCGCCAAGTCTTCCGTAGGCGGCCTCTCACAAGTTTGGAAGTGTTGTGGCGACTGGTCAAAGCCCGTCCACGCAAAGTCAAAGGGCTAGATCCCGTGGTCAAACGCTACAGGGTTAGGCGGGACGGGTGCACTGGGGTAGCAATGCCACCGGAGCGTTGCACCGGGCCCTCATATAGGCGGGGTGGTGTGGTGGCATGTCCGAACAGGCGGGACACGTCTCCGGGGCGTGCCCCCCCCCTCACGGACGGCGATGACACGGTAGTAGACGTTCTGCGGTAACGATGCGGCGTCAATATTACTAAATACTCGGAGCGCGATAAAATCATGAGTTTTTTTGCACGACCTGAGCACATGTGCTATTGGAACGATGGTATTTTTTTCATAATTTTTGGTGATGGAGAAGTATCCCAAAAATTCCCTCTATGCGGATTGCCCTTCGCGCGTCTACGGCTGTGGCCGGCGGCCTCCGGTGGCTAGCATGCCGCCAAATCTTGCGTAGGCGGCCTCTCATAAGTCTGGAAGTGTTGTGGCGGTTGCAAACGCCCGGCACGCGTGTCCGCGGTGTGCCCCCCTCACGGACGGCGCCGCCGCCGGCACCTGGAGGGGGGAAACGGACGCGTCGGGTCTACACGGAGGGGATCTTGCTGTGGGTCTGGCCCGGATGTTGCTCCAAAGTGTTCCTATGGGCTGACCTAACACAATCGGGTGGGGAGGTCCACTGGTGAAAGCCCGTCCGTGCAAAGTCAAAGGGTTAGATCCCGTGGTCAAACGCTACAGGGTTAGGCGGGACGGGTGCACTGGGGTAGAAATGCCACCGGAGCATCGCACTGGGCCCTCATACAGACGGGGTGGTGTGGTGGCATGTCTGAAGAGGCGGGACGCGTCTCCGGGGCGTGCCGCCCCCCCCCTCACGGACGGCGATGACACGGTATTAGACATTCTGCGGTAACGATGCAGCGTCAATATTACTAAATACTCGGAGCGCGATAAAATCATGAGTTTTTTTGCACGACGTGGGCACATGTGCTATAGGAACGACGGTACTTTTTCATAATTTTTGGTGATGGAGAAGTATCCGAAAAATTCCCTCTACGCGGATTGCCCTTCGCGCGTCTACGGCTGTGGCCGGCGGCCTCCGGGGGCTAGCATGCCGCCAAATATTGCGTAGGCGGCCTCTCACAAGTCTGGAAGTGTTGTGGCGGTTGCAAACGCCCGGCACGCGTGTCTGGGGTGTGCCCCCCTCACGGACGGCGCCGCCACCGGCCCCTGGAGGGGGGAAACGAACGCGTCGGGTCTACACAGAGGGGATCTTGCCGTGGGTCTGGCCTGGATGTTGCTCCAAAGTGTTCCTATGGGCTGACTTAACACAACCGGGTGGGGAGGTCCACTGGTCAAAGCCCGTCCGTGCAAAGTCAAAGGGCTAGATCCCATGGTCAAACGCTACAGGGTTAGGCGGGACGGGTGCATTGGGGGGTAGCAATGCCACCGGAGCGTCGCACCGGGCCCTCATACAGGCGGGGTGGTGTGGTGGCATGTCCGAAGAGGCGGGACGCGTCTTCGGGGCGTGCCCCCCCTCACGGACGACGATGACACGGTAGTAGACATTCTGCGATAACGATGCGGCATCAATATTAGTAAATACTCGGAGCACGATAAAATCATGAGTTTTTTTGCACGACGTGGGCACATGTGCTATAGGAACGATGGTATTTTTTTCATAATTTTTGGTGATGGAGAAGTATCCGAAAAATTCCCACTACGCGGATTGCCCTTCACGCGTCTACGGCTGTGGCCGGCGGCCTCCGTGGGCTAGCATGCCGCCAAACCTTGCGTAGGCTGCCTCTCACAAGTCTGGAAGTGTTATGGCGGTTGCAAACGCCCGGCACGCATGTCCGGGGTGTGCCTCCCTCATGGACGGTGCCGCCGCCGGCACCTGGAGGAGGGAAACGGACGCGTCGGGTCTACACGGAGGGGATCTTGCTGTGGGTCTGGCCCGGATGTTGCTCCAAAGTGTTCCTATGGGCTGACCTAACACAACCGGGTGGGGAGGTCCACTGGTCAAAGCCCGTCCGTGCAAAGTCAAAGGGCTAGATCCCTAGTCAAACGCTACAGGGTTAGGCGGGGCGGGTGCACTGGGGTAGCAATGCCGCCGGAGCTTCGCACCGGGCCCTCATACAGGCGGGGTGGTGTGGTGGCATGTCCTAAGAGGCGGGATGCGTCTCCGGGGTGTGCCCCCCCCCCTCACGGACGGCGATGACACGGTAGTAGGCGTTCTGCGATAACGATGCGGCGTCAATATTAGTAAATACTCGGAGCACGATAAAATCATGAGTTTTTTTGCATGACGTGGGCACATGGGCTATAGGAACGATGGTATTTTTTTCATAATTTTTGGTGATGGAGAAGTATCCGAAAAATTCCCTCTACGCGGATTGCCCTTCGCGCGTCTACGGCTGTGGCCGGCGGCCTCCGGGGGCTATCATGCCGCCAAATCTTGCGTAGGCGGCCTCTCACAAGTCTGGAAGTGTTGTGGCGGTTGCAAACGCCCGGCACGCGTGTCCGGGGTGTGCCCCC
>NW_021289064.1:0-1864 GCF_002162155.2 Triticum dicoccoides
ACTCATCTACTCCAAGAACGAGGAAGAACATGCCGAACATCTAAGGCTAGTGTTGCAGAAACTTCGAGAGCATCGCCTTTATGCCAAATTTTCTAAATGTGAATTCTGGTTATCAGAAGTGACCTATCTGGGTCATGTAATATCTGGTAAAGGTATTGCTGTTAACCCTGAGCGAGTTCAAGCCGTCCTTAACTGGACTCCACCTGAATCGGTCAAGCAAGTTCGGAGTTTTCTAGGCTTAGCGAGCTATTGTCGTCGCTTTGTCGAGAACTTCTCCAAAGTTGCCAAACCTCTAACCGAACTCCTCAAGAAAGATAAGAAGTTCGAATGGACTCCACAATGTGAGCACAGCTTTCAGGAACTGAAAAGACGCCTGACTTCTGCTCCCGTACTGGTACCGCCAGACTTCTCCAAGGACTTTGTTATCTACTGCGACGCCTCGCGACAAGGATTAGGTTGCATTCTCATGCAAGATCGACACGTAATTGCCTACGCTTCACGGCAATTGCACCCACATGAGGAGAATTATCCTACTCATGATCTAGAGCTTGCAGCCGTAGTCTATGCACTTAAAACCTGGCGACATTACCTCCTCGGTAATCGTTGCGAAATATTCACTGATCACCAAAGTCTGAAGTATATTTTCACCCAACCGGATTTGAATCTCAGGCAGAGACGTTGGGTTGAATTGATCACCGACTTCGACTTAGGAATAACCTACACCCCAGGGAAAGCCAACGTCATGGCTGATGCGCTAAGTCGTAAATCTTATTGCAACAATCTGATGTTACAACAAAGTCAACCGCTTCTCCATGAGGAATTTCGGAAGCTTAACCTTCACACTGTTCCTCAAGGTTTTATCTCCACCTTGGTGGCAAAACCTACCCTTACGGATCAAATTATCAAAGCACAGAAGGTAGATCCGGGAATCTCCCGCATCAAGAGAAACATCCAGAAAGGAATTGCGAATTGCTTCTCCATTAATGATCAAGGGGTCGTATACTTCGGGAATCGACTAGTGGTTCCCAAAGTGCGAAACCTGAGGCGATTGATCCTTAAGGAAGCTCATGAATCTCCTCTCACCATTCATCCCGGTAGTACTAAAATGTATCAGGACCTACGCCAGAGGTTCTGGTGGACTAGGATGAAGAGAGAAATTGCTCAGTATATTGCAAATTGCGACGTCTGTCGTCGTGTAAAAGCAGAGCATCAACGGCCTGCTGGCACCCTTCAACCCTTATCTATTCCTGAATGGAAATGGGATAAAATTGGTATGGATTTCATTACCGGTTTTCCCAGGACCAAGAGAGGGAATAATGCTATTTTCGTCGTGGTCGATCGTCTTTCCAAAGTAGCCCATTTCTTACCTGTTCGTGAGAGTATAACCGCTAGCCAGCTGGCAGACTTATACATCTCCCGAATAGTGTCCCTCCATGGTGTTCCTTTGGAAATTAACTCGGATCGAGGAAGTCTTTTCACCTCTCGATTTTGGGAAAGTTTCCAAAATGCTATGGGAACCCGTCTCTCCTTTAGCACCGCTTTCCACCCTCAGTCGAGTGGTCAAGTGGAACGCGTCAACCAAATTCTAGAAGACATGCTTCGAGCCTCCGTTATCTCGTTCGGAATGGACTGGGAGAAGTGCCTTCCATTTGCCGAATTCGCTTACAACAACAGCTATCAATCTAGCTTGGGTAAAGCCCCTTTTGAAGTTCTCTATGGACGACGGTGTCGAACACCCCTTAACTGGTCAGAGACCGGGGAAAGACAATTCTTTGGCCCGGATATGATTCAGGAAGCAGAAGAGCAAGTTCGTATCGTTCGTGAAAAGTTGAAAACAGCCCAATCTCGTCAAAAGAGTCAATAT
>NW_021289065.1:0-1291 GCF_002162155.2 Triticum dicoccoides
AAAAGGATGTGATGAATGATATATGTGATGTATGAGATTGATCATGTTCTTGTAATAGGATTCACGACTTGCATGTCGATGAGTATGACAACCGGCAGGAGCCATAGGAGTTGTCTTTATTTTTTGTATGACCTGCGTGTCATTGAAGAACGCCATGTAAACTACTTTACTTTATTGCTAAACGCGTTAGTCATAGAAGTAGAAGTAGTCGTTGGCGTGAAAACTTCATGAAGACACGATGATGGAGATCATGATGATGGAGATCATGGTGTCATGCCGGTGACAAGATGATCATGGAGCCCCGAAGATGAAGATCAAAGGAGCTATATGATATTGGCCATATCATGTCACTACTCTATTTGATTGCATGTGATGTTTATCATGTTTATGCATCTTGTTTGCTTAGAACGACGGTAGTAAATAAGATGATCCCTTACAACAATTTCAAGAAGTGTTCTCCCCTAACTGTGCATCATTGCTACAGTTCGTCGCTTCTAAGCACCACGTGATGATCGGGTGTGATGGATTCTTACGTTCACATACAACGGGTGTAAGACAGTTTTACACAGCGAAAACACTTAGGGTTAACTTGACGAGCCTAGCATGTGCAGACATGGCCTCGGAACACGGAGACCGAAAGGTCAAGCATGAGTCGTATAGTAGATACGATCAACATTAAGATGTTCACCGATGATGACTAGTCCGTCTCACGTGATGATCGGACACGGCCTAGTTGACTCGGATCATGTGATCACTTAGATGACCAGAGGGATGTCTATCTAAGTGGGAGTTCATAAGATGAACTTAATTATCCTGAACATAGTCAAAAGACCTTTTGCAAATTATGTCGTAGTTCACGCTATAGTTCTACTGTTTTAGTTATGTTCCTAGAGAAAATATAGTTGAAAGTTGATAGTAGCGATTATGCGATCAGTAGAAAGCTTATGTCCTTAATGCACCGCTCAGTGTGCTGAACCCCAACGTCGTTTGTCGATGTTGCGAACATCGGACATACACGTTTTGATAACTACGTGATAGTTCAATTAAATGGTTTAAGTAGAGGCACCAAAGACGTTTTCAAAACGTCGCGGAACATATGAGATGTTTCGAGGGCTGAAATTGGGATTTCAGGCTCGTGCCCACGTCAAGAGGTATAAGACCTCCGACGATTTTCTTAGCCTGCAAACTAAGGGAGAAAAGCTCAATCGTTGAGCTTGTGCTCAGATTGTCTGAGCACAACAATCACTTGAATCGAGTGGGAGTTGATCCTCCAGATGAGATAGTGATGTTT
>NW_021289066.1:0-1626 GCF_002162155.2 Triticum dicoccoides
CCCTCGTCATCCAAGTCTTCTTCGGGGCCACCACCGCCACCCGCCTTGGCCCCCCCCTTCGTCCGCAACCTTACCGGGGGCTGGTGGTAAGCGTGTGTGTTAACTTTCTCGCATTGAGGGGCACTAGCCCTCTAAGTGTCACAAACTTTTCGAGAAAAGCTTTCTTGGCCTCGGCAATGATGGCAAGGACATGTGTAACTTTGCGCATCAGGTTGCCATGGCAGACTGCCTGGCGTCAACAAAGCAACAAGGGCACACTCAGTCCTACTCCGTTGACCCGCACTGGTATATGGACTCTGGACTAACAGAGCATCTGACGAGTGAGATGGGGAAGCTTCATTACTTTCTTGGCGTGGAAGTTTCCTCCGGTTCTGATGGTCTTGGCGCAGAAGAAGTACTCCTTGGATTTGTTGCAGCGGGCTGGGATGCTTAAGTGCAAACCAATGACTACACCTATATCTACCACTGACAAGATCAATGTTGTGGATGGTGAGCTTCTGACTTCTGCTGATGTAACACAGTATAGGAGCATTGTTGGTGGGCTTCAGTACTTGACGATCACCCGTCTAGATATTTCCTTTGTTGTCAACAGAGTATGTGAGTATCTTCAGGCACCTCGTGACACTCATCGGTCTGCTGTTAAGTGCATTTTGCGCTATATTCGCTTCACACTGTCCTATGGTCTGCAAATTCGATCGAATCCTTCTGGGGTCGTTTTGGCATACTCTGATGAGGCCTGGGCTGGCAGTCTGGATGACGGGCGATCCACGGGGGGCTATGCTGTGTTCTCTGGTTCTACCTTGATCGACTGGAGTGCTCGGAAACAAGCTACTGTTTCGCGTAGCAGTACTGATGCTGAGTATAAGGTTGTGGCTAATGCAACTGCAGAAATTATCTGGATACAGTCTTTGCTTCAGGAATTGGCTATACCCCAATCACGGTCAAATATTATTTGGTGTGACAACATCGGTGCTACATACCTGTCTTCAAATCCGGTATTTCATGCCCGCACGAAACACATTGAAGTTGACTATCATTTTTTACGGGAACGTGTATCTCAGAAGCAACTACATATCAAGTTCATCTCTTCCAAGGACCAACTTGCAGACATCTTACCAAGCCATTGCCTCTACCACAGTTCGAGGCTTGTTGGCGCAATCTTACCCTTCTAGATTCTTTAAGAAGTGGCTAAGACTGAGGGAGGTTGTTAGACTGTACAGTTCCCATATATGTGTACGTATGATGTAACGTTGTGACCCTTCATTATATATATGTGATAGGCCACCCCTAGAGGGTTGTGTCGGTTCCCCCCAAACCTATTGTCTTACATGCCAGCAGGGCAGGCCACTCTGAGATCGACGAGACATTCTATTGGGGAATGCGCAGGCTTTTCAGGGTGTCAGCTACCTTCAGAGGAAGCTTCATGCCTAGAGGAGTGGAAATTCGGAATCCCATTTCTTCTTCTTTTCTGTCTGATTGTTTTGCTTTGGACAGGTGTCACATAGATAAAAGAAAACCATAATCCCAAAGGGCCCGGTATTAAAACTGGGGAATTTTTCTAAAACTCATTTATAAGATCGGTTGTTTGCGGAAATGGTTCCAATGCTTCTAGGAGTTTAGAAATGT
>NW_021289067.1:0-1348 GCF_002162155.2 Triticum dicoccoides
AAGGGTCCATGAAGAAGCAACCACCCACAAAGGGTCCACGAAGAAGCAACCTTGTCTATCCCACCATGGCCATCGCCCACGAAGGACTTGCCTCACTAGCGGTAGATCTTCACGAAGTAGGCGATCTCCTTGCCCTTACAAACTCCTTGGTTCAACTCCACAATCTTGTCGGAGGCTCCCAAGTAACACCTAGCCAATCTAGGAGACACCACTCTCCAAGAAGTAACAAATGGTGTGTAGGTAATGAACTCCTTGCTCTTGTGCTTCAAATGATAGTCTCCCCAACACTCAACTCTCTCTCATAGGATTTGGATCTGGTGGAAAGAAGATTTGAGTGGAAAGCAACTTGGGGAAGGCTATAGATCAAGATTCATATGGTAGGAATGGAATATCTTGGTCTCAACACATGAGTAGGTGGTTCTCTCTCAGAACATATGAGTTGGAATTGTGTATGTGTTCTGATGGCTCTCTCCACGAATGAAGAGGAGGTGGAGGGGTATATATAGCCTCCACACAAAATCCAACCGTTACACACAGTTTTCCAATCTTGGTGGGACCAAATCAACAAACTCGGTCGGACCGAAAAGGTAAACCTAGTGACCGTTAGAGATTTTTGGTGGGACTGACATGCGACTCGGTAGGACCGATATGGTTAGGGTTTGGGCATAACTTAATCTTGGTGAGACCGATTACACAAACTCGGTGGGACCGATTTTGGTAATAAGCTAACCAGAGAGTTGGTCAGGCAAACTCGGTGGGACCAATTTGCTCTTTCGGTGAGACCGAAAAGTTACAAAAAGGAAACACTGAATTTACATTGCAATCTCGGTGGGACCGATCCGCTCTTTCGGTGGGACCGAAAAGTTACGAAAAGGAAACAGAGAGTTTGCAATCCCATCTCGGTGAGACCGAGATCCCTATCGGTAGAACCGATTTGCTAGGGTTTGGCAGTGGCTTATGACAAGTGAAACTCGGTGGCGCCGGATAGAAAGAATCGGTAGGACCGAGTTTGGCTTAGGGTTTAGGTCATATGTGGATATGGGAAAGTAGTTGAGGGTTTTGGAGCATATCACTAAGCACATGAAGCAAGAGGCTCATTAAGCAACACCTCATCCCTCCTTGATAGTATTGGCTTTTCCTAAAGACTCAATGTGATCTTGGATCACTAAAATATAAAATGAAGAGTCTTGAGCTTTTGAGCTTGAGCCAATCCTTTGTCCTTAGCATTTCGAGGGTTCCACTTTCACATCCATGCCATGCCAATCATTGAGCTTTCCTGAAATAATCATCTTGGAATAGCATTAGCTCAATGAGCTATATGTTGTTATGAATTACCAAAACCACCTAG
>NW_021289068.1:0-5729 GCF_002162155.2 Triticum dicoccoides
AAAATGATGTAGAATTATCTGGAGAGCATAAAGGAGTATTCGAAAGGAGTTTTTCAAAGGAAGACCTCGGTGAAGCTGCTTACATATTGGGCATCAAGATCTATAGAGATAGATCAAGACGTTTGATAAGATTTTTCAATGAGTGCATACCTTTACAAGATTTTGAAGTAGTTAAAATGGAACAATCAAAGAAGAAGTTCTTGCCTGTATTGCAAGGTATAAAGTTGAGTAAGACTCAAAACCCGACCACGGCAGAAGATAGAAAGAGAATGAAAGTCATTCCCTATGCCCCAGCCATAGGTTCTATATAGTATGCCATGCTGTAAAGCAGACCTATTGTGTACCTTGTCATGAGTTTGTCAAGGGGATACAATAGTGATCCAGGAGTATATCACTGGACAGCGGTCAAAATTATCCTTAGGTACCTAAAGAGGACTAAGGAAATGTTTCTCGGTTATGGAAGTGACAAAGAGTTCGTCGTAAAGGGTTACGTAGATGCAAGCTTTGCCATTGATCCGGATGACTCTGAGTCTCAATATAGATACATATTGGAAGTGGGAGAAATTAGCTAGAGTAGCTCCATGCAGAGCATTGTAGACATAGAAATTTGCAAAATATATACGGATCTGAATGTGGCAGACCCATTGACTAAACCTCTCTCACAAGCAAAACATCATCACACCTTTGTACTCTTTGGGTGTTAATCACATGGCGATGTGAACTAGATTACTGACTCTAGTAAACCCTTTGGGTGTTGGTCACATGGCGATGCGAACTATGGGTGTTAATCACGTGGTGATGTGAACTATTGATGTTAAATAACATGACAATGTGATCTAGATTATTGACTCTAGTGCAAGTGGGAAACTGAAGGAAATATGCCTTAGAGGCAATAATAAAGTTGTTATCTTATATTTCCTTATATCATGATAAATGTTTATTATTCATGCTAGAATTGTATTAACCGAAAACTTGATACATGTGTGGATACAAAGACAAAACACCGTGTCCCTAGTAAGCCTCTACTAGACTAGCTCGTTAATCAAAGATGGTTAAGTTTCCTAACCATAGACATGTGGTGTCATTTGATGAACGGGATCACATTATTAGGAGAATGATGTGATGGACAAGACCCATCCATTAGCTTAGCATAATGATCGTTTAGTTTTATTGCTATAGCTTTCTTCATGTCATATACATATTCCTTTGACTATGAGATTATGCAACTCCCGGATACCAGAGAAATGTCTTGTGTGCTATCAAATGTCACAACGTAACTGGGTGATTATAAAGATGCTCTACAGGTATCTCCGAAGGTGTTTGTTGGGTTGGCATAGATCGAGATTAGGATTTGTCACTCCGAGTATCGGAGAGGTATCTCTGGGCCCTCTCGGTAATGCACATCATAATAAGCCTTGCAAGCAATGTGACTAATGAGTTAGTTGCGGGATGATGCATTACGGAACGAGTAAAGAGACTTGCCGGTAACGATATTGGACTAGGTATGAAGATATCGACGATCGAATCTCGGGCAAGTAACATACCCATAGACAAAGGGAATAACGTATGTTGTCATAACGGTTCGACCGATAAAGATCTTCGTAGAATATGTTGGTTATTGACCGGAGAGGTGTCTCGGTCATGTCTCCATAGCGCACGCTTAACGTTCGATGACGATTTGTATTATGAGTTATGTGTCTTCGGTGACCGAAGATTGTTCGGAGTCCCGAATGAGATCTCGGACATGACGAGGAGTCTCGAAATGGTCGAGAGGTAAAGATTGATATATTGAATAATGATATTGGGACACCGGAATAGTTTCGGATCGTTTCGGGTATTTTTCGGAGTATCGGGAGGTTACCGGAACCCCTCGGGAGAGGTAATGGGCCTCATGGGCCATGGGGAAGAGAGGGGACAGCCCACAAGGGGTGGCCGTACGCCCCCCCCCCCCCCATGGGAGTCCGAATTGGACTAGGGGAGGGGGCGGCACCCTCCTTTCCCTTTCCTACTCCCTCTCCCTTTCCCCCTTTCCCACTCCGGAAAACGAAAGGGGAATCCTACAAGAACTAGGAGTCCTAGTAGGACTCCCCACACTTCGCGCGCCCCTAGGGGGCCGGCCTCCTCCCTCTCCTCCTTTATATAGGGGGGTAGGGGGCACCCCAAAGCACATCAATTGTTCTCTTAGCCGTGTGCGGTGCCACCCTCCACAGTTTACTCCTCCGGTCATAGCGTCGTAGTGCTTAGTCGAAGCCCTGCGCGGATCACATCACCGTCACCGTCACCACGCCGTCGTGCTGACGAAACTCTCCCTTGACCATCTGCTGGATCAAGAGTTCAAGGGACGTCATCGAGCTGAACGTGTGCTGAACTCGGAGGTGCCGTACGTTCGGTACTTGATCGGTTGGATCGTGAAGACGTTCAACTATATCAACCGCGTTAAACTAACGTTTCCGTTTTCGGTCTACGAGGGTACGTGGACACACTCTCCCCCTCTCGTTGCTTTGCATCTCCTAGATAGATCTTGTGTGATCGTAGGAATTTTTTTGAAATTGCATGCTACGTCATGATCTCAGAAGATTTGGGATGAATAGGGAATGAAGCTCCCAAGAAGTTAAGTTTTACCAGAAGCGAGTATCTTCAGACCAAAGCAAGAGGCTGACAGCTGAGCACGCTAGTGGAGGAGCTCCCAAGTCCCAACAAGTGCAAGTCACATGATCTTGCTTATTAGTCGTAGATTTACACACGTCCGCCTCACCTGATAGTGCGACCGGTCCCATCTGATGCCTATAAATACGTAAATTCTCAATCGTAACAGAGAACCGCAGGCCGCACAGGTGTCGGCGAGCGCCGGGGTGCCTTCCAGCCGCGGCCAATGCCTTCACCACCGAGCACCCAAGTGCCGCAACCGCAGCTGCACCTCAACCTTCAGTTGGACCACGTCCCGCTGCTAGCTCCTACTCGACCTCCTGCTTGGCATGGCCCTCGGCGGCGATGCCTCGATCGCTGCCTGGTTCAAATTAGCCCATGTTTTCCAAGACTTGCATAACGATTATAATGCTAGCGATTGTTCAATAGTTTAGCAAGCCAGGTCACAAACAAAACACCCATACTCCAGGCTAACCTCACCCGGAAGAACACACAAAAGTACCAGGATCAGGCCAGGCATAACCCTTTTCCAGGCACGTATAGCCCAGGCCACTAACCAGACAGACCCTTACTAGTTATTCCCTCCGTCCGGAAATACTTGTCCTCGAAATGGTTGTATCTAGACTTATTTTAGTTATAGATACATCCATTCTATCCATTTTGAGGACAAGTATTTCCGGACGGAGGGAGTACTACTTAGGCCGGGGGATCCTCCTTTTCCAAAATGAAAAAAGGCACCTACTCCTTGTGTACGCGCTTTTATCATCAAGCAATCAATCCACCATGTTGCTTGCTTGGTTAACTATCCAGAAAGAAAATAATAAGTTCGTTGGGGCAACAACACAAACACGCCCAAAAGAAAGAAAGAAAAAAAACAAGCGCATGCGATACACGACACCTTCGAAAACGTGCCAGCTGCCTGCCGAGCAATTCCATGCCCCCACCAGTTGATATTTCTATGGTTAGTATATTTTCTCATCACTTAGAAAAGGATTGAGCGATGATTTGGCTCAGGCTAAACACTGATGCTTGCCTAATTGATTAGGTGCTGAGGTTCCCATATTAATTGGAGTGAGAAGATGCATATGGTGGTGATTGGATGCAGAGAAGAGGAGAAAAGGTGGAGCAGCGCCAGGGCTGAACAATTTTATGGATATGCATAGAATGAGAGGGGGCCGGGTAGGATCAATGTAAATGGATTTGGATATTAAATTGAGCTGGACTAGGCTTCTTGCAGCTTGCAAGTTTGTCAGTAAGTAGCCTGCTGCTAAGTTCATCACGATATAATTCAAGAAAACTAGAGTTGATGGTGGTGCAAATATATAAAAGAGGCCATGCATGTATTGAGTAATCAGTGAATTTCTGTTATTCTATGTAGTTCCTATATATCTGTCAATTTATTTTGTTATGTTAGTACTCTCAAACAGGGCAATTAGCATTGCAATAATCCTAGACCTCCGAAACTCTTACGAATCTGTTACTAATCTTCCAAACTAATATCTCCATCCCCCTAATTCAACTGGGTGGGACCCCTCCCTTAATTTCCTCCAAACAAAAAATGCCACCTAAACTACTACGTTAATCACGTAACAAACCTTTTTATTGCAATAATATAAAAACCTTTGATCTATTCATCAATTGTCAAAGTAGTACAAAGAACATCAGAAGTAAATATTACATCCAGGTCCGTAGATTATCTAGTGACGACTACAAGCACTAGAGCGACATAATCGTCCCTCCCTCAAGCCGGGCGAACCTTATTGTAGTAGACAGTAGGAAAGTCGCCGTGATAAGGTACCAAAGAGCCAGTGCACTAGTGCAGAAACCGCCATACATGAAAAGAAGTGTAGATCGAAAGGCTCCAACCTATAGACACGCGAATGCAGACGAACGAAGAGCAGATCCAAGCGGATCCACCGAAAATAAACACCGATCGAATCCGTCGAGATCTAAAGGAGACACACCTCCACACGCCCTCCAACGATGCTAGAAGCACCCCCAGGATGGGTCTAGACAGGGATACCTTATTCCAACTTCAGGGAGCCGCCATCGCCTCGTCTTCCTGAATACAACATAAACCCTAACGAAACTCTAAAAAACACCTAAAAATGGAGCTCTCCCTCCGGCAAAGGACAAGATCCACCACTCCTCCATGGTCCTAGGAGCACATGAGGCGAGGCAGTCCGGCGGCGTGAGCAATCCTATCTCTGGTCGCCCTTTGTCGCACGAGCAATCACGTAACAAACCTAACGTATGTGTCACATTGCTCTTAGAATTGGGTACCCACTGCGTTGCATTTTCCTACTCTCTTGATAATTCTTATCTTGATTAATATGCATAAAGTAAGTAGACACATTACTGTATATGGGTCTATCGCAGCTCCGTCCCTGCTTGGATAAAGATACTTTTCTAAAACACTTTGTTTATAATCAGGTTAACCAAGATTTTCTAAAACACTTTGTCTATAATCGAGTTAACCAAGAATTTATCTGATGGCTGCTCCGTCCCTGTTTGTAGCCCGACAGATGGCAGATGAAGCATATATGTACAATGTACTAGATATAAGCATTACTTCTAGCTAGCTAGCAACTAAGAAAAGAATAGAATAATTTTTTTTATCATTGATAGGTCAGATATGGCATACGAATAAGATCATTTACATAGTTAGGAAGAGATGCCTTCTCGAGTGGACTAAAATGCTAAAGTAAACATATGGGAGCACAAATGCTTCCACTTGTACCCATGACAGGGCAGCTAACTCGCTCCTATATTTAAAGCCAATCCATGCAAAGCAATGCACACAAGCCACAAATAGATAACCCAACAAACAATTAGCAATTAGCAATGCCGTTCGGAGGACTCCTTCGCTTGCCGGGCTACATCCTGTTTGGGGACCGGGACCAGGAGCGGAAGATGCAGCAGCGAGAGGAGCAGCTGCTGCAGGAGCGAAAGCTGCAGCTGCGAGAGCAGCAGCTGCAGCATGAGCGGAAGATGCAGCAGGAGCGAAAGCTGCTGCAGCGAGAGCAGCAGATCCAGCAGGCACAACAGCAGCTGCTGCAGCAGGCACAATAACAACAACAACA
>NW_021289069.1:0-4619 GCF_002162155.2 Triticum dicoccoides
ACTGGCAGTTTTGGCCAATTGTGGCCCATTTCATGGACTATTACTCATTGTTTTGGGGTCCTGGAGTGGTTTCCATGGTTATCGAACCCTGTGGTGCGTTTATGTGTCGGTCATCAACACTCGCAGTTTTGGCCGATTCTGACCCGTATCTTGGATTATTACTCACTGTTTTGGGGTCCCGAAGAGATTTCCATAGTTGTTGAAGCCCAAGGTGCGCTTACGTGTCGGTCATCAAGACTGGCAGTTTTGGCCGATTCTGGCCCGTTTCATGGACTACCACTCACTATTTCGTGGTCCCGGAGTGGTTTCCATGGTTAACGAACCCTGTGGTGCGTTTACGTGTCGGTCATCAACACTGGCAGTTTTGGCCAGTTCTGGCCCATTTCTTGGATTACTCACTGTTTTGGGGTCCCGGAGCGATTTCTATAGTTGTTGAACCCCAAGGTGCGCTTACGTGTCGGTCATCAACACTGGCAGTTTTGGCCGATTTTGGGCCGTTTCATGGACTATTACTCACTGTTTTGGGGTCCCGAAGTGGTTTCCATGGTTAACGAACCATGTGGTGCGTTTATGTGTTAGTCATCAACACTAACAGTTTAGGCCGATTCTAGCCCGTTTCTTTGATTATTACTCACCGTTTTCGGGTAACGAAGCAATTTCCATAATTGTTGAACCCCAAGGTCCGCTTACGTGTCGGTCATCCATACTGGCAGTTTTGGCCAATTGTGGCCCATTTCATGGACTATTACTCATTGTTTTGGGGTCCTGGAGTGGTTTCCATGGTTAACGAACCATGTGGTGCGTTTATGTGTCGGTCATCAACACTCGCAGTTTTGGCCGATTCTGGCCCGTTTCATGGACTACCACTCACTATTTCGGGGTCCCGGAGTGGTTTCCATGGTTAATGAACCCTGTGGTGCGTTTACGTGTTGGTCATCAACACTGGCAGTTTTGGCCAATTCTGGCCCATTTCTTGGATTATTACTCACTATTTTGGGGTCCCGGAGCGATTTCCATAGTTGTTGAACCCCAAGGTGCGCTTACGTGTTGGTCATCAACACTGGCAGTTTTGGCCGATTTTGGGCCGTTTCATGGACTATTACTCACTGTTTTGGGGTCCCGATGTGGTTTCCATGGTTAACGAACCATGTGGTGCGTTTATGTGTCGGTCATCAACACTGACAGTTTAGGCCGATTCTAGCCCGTTTCTTTGATTATTACTCACCGTTTTCGGGTAACGAAACAATTTCCATAATTGTTGAACCCCAAGGTCCGCTTACGTGTCGGTTATCCACACTGGCAGTTTTGGCCAATTGTGGCCCATTTCATGGACTATTACTCATTGTTTTGGGGTCCTGGAGTGGTTTGCATGGTTAACGAACCCTGTGGTGCGTTTATGTGTCGGTCATCAACACTCGCAGTTTTGGCCGATTCTGGCCCGTTTCATGGACTACCACTCACTATTTCGGTGTCCCGGAGTGGTTTCCATGGTTAATGAACCCTGTGGTGCGTTTACGTGTCAGTCATCAACACTGGCAGTTTTGGCCAATTCTGGCCCATTTCTTGGATTATTACTCACTATTTTGGGGTCCCGGAGCGATTTCCATAGTTATTGAACCCCAAGGTGCGCTTACGTGTTGGTCATCAACACTGGCAGTTTTGGCCGATTTTGGGCCGTTTCATGGACTATTACTCACTGTTTTGGGGTCCCGAAGTGGTTTCCATGGTTAACGAACCATGTGGTGCGTTTATGTGTCAGTCATCAACACTAACAGTTTAGGCCGATTCTAGCCCGTTTCTTTGATTATTACTCACTGTTTTCGGGTAACGAAGCAATTTCCATAATTGTTGAACCCCAAGGTCCGCTTACGTGTCGGTCATCCATACTGGCAGTTTTGGCCAATTGTGGCCCATTTCATGGACTATTACTCATTGTTTTGGGGTCCTGGAGTGGTTTCCATGGTTATCGAACCCTGTGGTGCGTTTATGTGTCGGTCATCAACACTCGCAGTTTTGGCCGATTCTGACCCGTATCTTGGATTATTACTCACTGTTTTGGGGTCCCGAAGAGATTTCCATAGTTGTTGAAGCCCAAGGTGCGCTTACGTGTCGGTCATCAAGACTGGCAGTTTTGGCCGATTCTGGCCCGTTTCATGGACTACCACTCACTATTTCGGGGTCCCGGAGTGGTTTCCATGGTTAACGAACCCTGTGGTGCGTTTACGTGTCGGTCATCAACACTGGCAGTTTTGGCCAGTTCTGGCCCATTTCTTGGATTACTCACTGTTTTGGGGTCCCGGAGCGATTTCTAAAGTTGTTGAACCCCAAGGTGCGCTTACGTGTCGGTCATCAACACTGGCAGTTTTGGCCGATTTTGGGCCGTTTCATGGACTATTACTCACTGTTTTGGGGTCCCGAAGTGGTTTCCATGGTTAACGAACCATGTGGTGCGTTTATGTGTCAGTCATCAACACTAACAGTTTAGGCCGATTCTAGCCCGTTTCTTTGATTATTACTCACCGTTTTCGGGTAACGAAGCAATTTCCATAATTGTTGAACCCCAAGGTCCGCTTACGTGTCGGTCATCCACACTGGCAGTTTTGGCCAATTGTGGCCCATTTCATGGACTATTACTCATTGTTTTGGGGTCCTGGAGTGGTTTCCATGGTTAACGAACCATGTGGTGCGTTTATGTGTCGGTCATCAACACTCGCAGTTTTGGCCGATTCTGACCCGTATCTTGGATTATTACTCACTATTTTTGGGTCTCGAACAAATTTCCATAGTTGTTGAACCCCAAGGTGCGCTAACGTGTAGGACATCAACACTGACAGTTTTGGCCGATTCTGGCCCATTTCATGGACTACCACTCACTATTTCGGGGTCCCGGAGTGGTTTCCATGGTTAACGAACCCTGTGGTGCGTTTACGTGTCGGTCATCAACACTGGCGGTTTTGGCCAATTCTGGCCCATTTCTTGGATTATTACTCACTATTTTGGGGTCCCGGAGCGATTTCCATAGTTGTTGAACCCCAAGGTGCGCTTACGTGTTGGTCATCAACACTGGCAGTTTTGGCCGATTTTGGGCCGTTTCATGGACTATTACTCACTGTTTTGGGGTCCCGATGTGGTTTCCATTGTTAACGAACCATGTGGTGCGTTTATGTGTCGGTCATCAACAGTGACAGTTTAGGCCGATTCTAGCCCGTTTCTTTGATTATTACTCACCGTTTTCGGGTAACGAAGCAATTTCCATAATTGTTGAACCCCAAGGTCCGCTTACGTGTCGGTTATCCACACTGGCAGTTTTGGCCAATTGTGGCCCATTTCATGGACTATTACTCATTGTTTTGGGGTCCTGGAGTGGTTTCCATGGTTAACGAACCCTGTGGTGCGTTTATGTGTCGGTCATCAACACTCGCAGTTTTGGCCGATTCTGGCCCGTTTCATGGACTACCACTCACTATTTCGGTGTCCCGGAGTGGTTTCCATGGTTAATGAACCCTGTGGTGCGTTTACGTGTCGGTCATCAACACTGGCAGTTTTGGCCAATTCTGGCCCATTTCTTGGATTATTACTCACTATTTTGGGGTCCTGGAGCGATTTCCATAGTTGTTGAACCCCAAGGTGCGCTTACGTGTTGGTCATCAACACTGGCAGTTTTGGCCGATTTTGGGCCGTTTCATGGACTATTACTCACTGTTTTGGGGTCCCGAAGTGGTTTCCATGGTTAACGAACCATGTGGTGCGTTTATGTGTCAGTCATCAACACTAACAGTTTAGGCCGATTCTAGCCCGTTTCTTTGATTATTACTCACTGTTTTCGGGTAACGAAGCAATTTCCATAATTGTTGAACCCCAAGGTCCGCTTACGTGTCGGTCATCCATACTGGCAGTTTTGGCCAATTGTGGCCCATTTCATGGACTATTACTCATTGTTTTGGGGTCCTGGAGTGGTTTCCATGGTTAACGAACCATGTGGTGCGTTTATGTGTCGGTCATCAACACTCGCAGTTTTGGCCGATTCTGGCCCGTTTCATGGACTACCACTCACTATTTCGGGGTCCGGGAGTGGTTTCCATGGTTAATGAACCCTGTGGTGCGTTTACGTGTTGGTCATCAACACTGGCAGTTTTGGCCAATTCTGGCCCATTTCTTGGATTATTACTCACTATTTTGGGGTCCCGGAGCGATTTCCATAGTTGTTGAACCCCAAGGTGCGCTTACGTGTTGGTCATCAACACTGGCAGTTTTGGCCGATTTTGGGCCGTTTCATGGACTATTACTCACTGTTTTGGGGTCCCGATGTGGTTTCCATGGTTAACGAACCATGTGGTGCGTTTATGTGTCGGTCATCAACACTGACAGTTTAGGCCGATTCTAGCCCGTTTCTTTGATTATTACTCACCGTTTTCGGGTAACGAAGCAATTTCCATAATTGTTGAACCCCAAGGTCCGCTTACATGTCGGTCATCCACACTGGCAGTTTTGGCCAATTGTGGCCCATTTCATGGACTATTACTCATTGTTTTGGGGTCCTGGAGTGGTTTCCATGGTTAACGAACCCTGTGGTGCGTTTATGTGTCGGTCATCAACACTCGCAGTTTTGGCCGATTCTG
>NW_021289069.1:9717-13856 GCF_002162155.2 Triticum dicoccoides
GGCCGATTCTGGCCCGTTTCATGGACTGCCACTCACTATTTCAGGGTCCCGGAGTGGTTTCCATGGTTAATGAACCCTGTGGTGCGTTTACGTGTCGGTCATCAACGCTGGCAGTTTTGGCCAATTCTGGCCCATTTCTTGGATTATTACTCACTATTTTGGGGTCCCGGAGCGATTTCCATAGTTGTTGAACCTCAAGGTGCGCTTACGTGTTGGTCGTCAACACTGGCAGTTTTGGCCGATTTTGGGCCGTTTCATGGACTATTACTCACTGTTTTGGGGTCCCCATGTGGTTTCCATGGTTAACGAACCATGTGGTGCATTTATGTGTCAGTCATCAACACTAACAGTTTAGGCCGATTCTAGCCCGTTTCTTTGATTATTACTCACCGTTTTCGGGTAACGAAGCAATTTCCATAATTGTTGAACCCCAAGGTCCGCTTACGTGTCGGTCATCCACACTGGCAGTTTTGGCCAATTGTGGCCCATTTCATGGACTATTACTCATTGTTTTGGGGTCCTGGAGTGGTTTCCATGGTTAACGAACCCTGTGGTGCGTTTATGTGTCGGTCATCAACACTCGCAGTTTTGGCCGATTCTGACCCGTATCTTGGATTATTACTCACTGTTTTGGGGTCCCGAAGAGATTTCCATAGTTGTTGAAGCCGAAGGTGCGCTTACGTGTCGGTCATCAAGACTGGCAGTTTTGGCCGATTCTGGCCCGTTTCATGGACTACCACTCACTATTTCGGGGTCCCGGAGTGGTTTCCATGGTTAACGAACCCTGTGGTGCGTTTACGTGTCTGTCATCAACACTGGCAGTTTTGGCCAGTTCTGGCCCATTTCTTGGATTACTCACTGTTTTGGGGTCCCGGAGCGATTTCTATAGTTGTTGAACCCCAAGGTGCGCTTACGCGTCGGTCATCAACACTGGCAGTTTTGGCCGATTTTGGGCCGTTTCATGGACTATTACTCACTGTTTTGGGGTCCCGAAGTGGTTTCCATGGTTAACGAACCATGTGGTGCGTTTATGTGTCAGTCATCAACACTAACAGTTTAGGCCGATTCTAGCCCGTTTCTTTGATTATTACTCACCGTTTTCGGGTAACGAAGCAATTTCCATAATTGTTGAACCCCAAGGTCCGCTTACGTGTCGGTCATCCACACTGGCAGTTTTGGCCAATTGTGGCCCATTTCATGGACTATTACTCATTGTTTTGGGGTCCTGGAGTGGTTTCCATGGTTAACGAACCCTGTGGTGCGTTTATGTGTCGGTTATCAACACTCGCAGTTTTGGCCGATTCTGACCCGTATCTTGGATTATTACTCACTATTTTGGGGTCCCGAAGAGATTTCCAAAGTTGTTGAAGCCCAAGCTGCGCTTACGTGTCGGTCATCAAGACTGGCAGTTTTGGCTGATTCTGGCCCGTTTCATGGACTACCACTCACTATTTCGGGGTCCCGGAGTGGTTTCCATGGTTAACGAACCCTGTGGTGCGTTTACGTGTCGGTCATCAACACTGGCAGTTTTGGCCAGTTCTGGCCCATTTCTTGGATTACTAACTGTTTTGGGGTCCCGGAGCGATTTCTATAGTTGTTGAACCCCAAGGTGCGCTTACGTGTCGGTCATCAACACTGGCAGTTTTGGCCGATTTTGGGCCGTTTCATGGACTATTACTCACTGTTTTGGGGTCCCGAAGTGGTTTCCATGGTTAACGAACCATGTGGTGCGTTTATGTGTCAGTCATCAACACTAACAGTTTAGGCCGATTCTAGCCCGTTTCTTTGATTATTACTCACCGTTTTCGGGTAACGAAGCAATTTCCATAATTGTTGAACCCCAAGGTCCGCTTACGTGTCGGTCATCCACACTGGCAGTTTTGGCCAATTGTCGCCCATTTCATGGACTATTACTCATTGTTTTGGGGTCCTGGAGTGGTTTCCATGGTTAACGAACCCTGTGGTGCGTTTATGTGTCGGTCATCAACACTCGTAGTTTTGGCCGATTCTGACCCGTATCTTGGATTATTACTCACTATTTTGGGGTCCCGAAGAGATTTCCATAGTTGTTGAAGCCCAAGGTGCACTTACGTGTCGGTCATCAAGACTGGCAGTTTTGGCCGATTCTGGCCCGTTTCATGGACTACCACTCACTATTTCGGGGTCCCGGAGTGGTTTCCATGGTTAACGAACCCTGTGGTGCGTTTACGTGTCGGTCATCAACACTGGCAGTTTTGGCCAGTTCTGGCCCATTTCTTGGATTACTCACTGTTTTGGGGTCCCGGAGCGATTTCTATAGTTGTTGAACCCCAAGGTGCGCTTACGTGTCGGTCATCAACACTGGCAGTTTTGGGCGATTTTGGGCCGTTTCATGGACTATTACTCACTGTTTTGGGGTCCCGAAGTGGTTTCCATGGTTAACGAACCATGTGGTGCGTTTATGTGTTAGTCATCAACACTAACAGTTTAGGCCGATTCTAGCCCGTTTCTTTGATTATTACTCACTGTTTTCGGGTAACGAAGCAATTTCCATAATTGTTGAACCCCAAGGTCCGCTTACGTGTCGGTCATCCACACTGGCAGTTTTGGCCAATTGTGGCCCATTTCATGGACTATTACTCATTGTTTTGGGGTCCTGGAGTGGTTTCCATGGTTAACGAACCATGTGGTGCGTTTATGTGTCGGTCATCAACACTCGCAGTTTTGGCTGATTCTGGCCCGTTTCATGGACTACCACTCACTATTTCGGGGTCCCGGAGTGGTTTCCATGGTTAACGAACCCTCTGGTGCGTTTACGTGTCGGTCATCAACACTGGCAGTTTTGGCCAATTCTGGCCCATTTCTTGGATTATTACTCACTATTTTGGGGTCCCGGAGCGATTTCCATAGTTGTTGAACCCCAAGGTGCGCTTACGTGTTGGTCATCAACACTGGCAGTTTTGGCCGATTTTGGGCCGTTTCATGGACTATTACTCACTGTTTTGGGGTCCCGACGTGGTTTCCATGGTTAACGAACCATGTGGTGCGTTTATGTGTCGGTCATCAACACTGACAGTTTAGGCCGATTCTGGCCCGTTTCTTTGATTATTACTCACCATTTTCGGGTAACGAAGCAATTTCCATAATTGTTGAACCCCAAGGTCCGCTTACGTGTCGGTCATCCACACTGGCAGTTTTGGCCAATTGTGGCCCATTTCATGGACTATTACTCATTGTTTTGGGGTCCTGGAGTGGTTTCCATGGTTAACGAACCATGTGGTGCGTTTATGTGTCGGTCATCAACACTCGCAGTTTTGGCCGATTCTGACCCATATCTTGGATTATTACTCACTGTTTTGGGGTCCCGAAGAGATTTCCATAGTTGTTGAAGCCCAAGGTGCGCTTACGTGGCGGCCATCAAGACTGGCAGTTTTGGCCGATTCTGGCCCGTTTCATGGACTACCACTCACTATTTCGCGGTCCCGGAGTGGTTTCCATGGTTAACGAACCCTGTGGTGCGTTTACGTGTCGGTCATCAACACTGGCAGTTTTGGCCAGTTCTGGCCCATTTCTTGGATTACTCACTGTTTTGGGGTCCCGGAGCGATTTCTATAGTTGTTGAACCCCGAGGTGCGCTTACGTGTCGGTCATCAACACTGGCAGTTTTGGCCGATTTTGGGCCGTTTCATGGACTATTACTCACTGTTTTGGGGTCCCGAAGTGGTTTCCATGGTTAACGAACCATGTGGTGCGTTTATGTGTCAGTCATCAACACTAACAGTTTAGGCCGATTCTAGCCCGTTTCTTTGATTATTACTCACTATTTTCGGGTAACGAAGCAATTTCCATAATTGTTGAACCCCAAGGTCCGCTTACGTGTCGGTCATCCACACTGGCAGTTTTGGCCAATTGTGGCCCATTTCATGGACTATTACTCATTGTTTTGGGGTCCTGGAGTGGTTTCCATGGTTAACGAACCCTGTGGTGCGTTTATGTGTCGGTCATCAACACTCGCAGTTTTGGCCGATTCTGGCCCGTTTCATGGACTACCACTCACTATTTCGGGGTCCCGGAGTGGTTTCCATGGTTAATGAACCCTGTGGTGCGTTTACGTGTCGGTCATCAACACTGGCAGTTTTGGCCAATTCTGGCCCATTTCT
>NW_021289070.1:0-2518 GCF_002162155.2 Triticum dicoccoides
CACGATCGGACCTAAGCCTCTTGATTTTCCGATCAAGTTGGTTTTCCACTTCAGCTTTATAGATCTTGAAAAAGTTCAAAGCCTCATCCTTAGATTTCAGAAGATACACACGGCAGTATCTAGTGGAGTCGTCAATTAATGTCATGAAATATTTCTTTCCACCTTTTGTCAAAACACCATTCATTTCACATAGATCTGGATGTATAAGTTCTAGTGGTGCAAGATTTCTATTCTCCGCAGTCACGTGAGACTTACGAGGTTGCTTAGCTTGCACACACACTTGACACTTAGATCCCTTAACAGTTATGAAACTAGGGATTAAGTTTAACTTCGCTAGTCGCAACATGCAACCAAAGTTAACATGACAGAGACGTGAATGCCACACATTTGATTCACTATTGTCGCAAATATGATTAACAACTTTATTTCAAACGTCTGATAAAGATAAATGAAACAGGCCTCCTGACTCATAGCCTTTACCAACAAAGGTTCCATACTTGGATATTACAAATTTATTTGACTCAAAGACAA
Organism: Triticum dicoccoides; assembly: GCF_002162155.2. Lineage (NCBI taxonomy): Eukaryota > Viridiplantae > Streptophyta > Magnoliopsida > Poales > Poaceae > Triticum > Triticum dicoccoides. The sequence goes on from NW_021289070.1 coordinate 532, forward strand.
GCTTGTAGCCATCTCTACACAGAAGAGATCCGCTAACAAGATTTTTATTGATGGAGGGGACATAATGCACGTTCTTCAGCCGCACGATCTTCCCCGAAGTAAACTTCAGATCGACCGTGCCAACACCACGAACAGAAGCACTTGAACCGTTTCCCATTAGCACGGTTGAAGTCCCCGCGGTCTGATAAGACGAAAATATGGAAATATCACCGCATACATGCACATTAGCACCCGTGTCAATCAACCAATCAGGAGAATGACATACTGAAAGAATAGTGGGAAATATACCATACCCAACATCCTTCATGTCAATGTCTCCGATGACAAAATTAGCCGTCTTGCCGCCTTTCCCAGGATGACGCTTGTCATAGCGATTAGGACAACTAGGAGCCCAATGATTAGGATCTCCACACACATGACAAGCACCTTTCTTCTTGTCACTCTTCTTCTTGAAGTTCGTGTGTTGTACAGTCTTGTTCTTCCCATCAAACTTTGCTTTACCATCAAGCTTGCCCTTGTTCTTGAACTCGTGGGACTGGAAGTTTTTCTTCTGTACCAGATTGGCACTAGATCCTCCCTCAATACCTCGAGCACGTGTGTCCTTTGCTCTCGCCTTTTCTTCCACATCAAGAGTACCAATGAGATCCGCGATGGAAAACTCCTGTCTCTTATGCTTTAGTAAGGTAGCAAAGTTCCTCCAGGAAGGAGGAAGCTTAGTGATGATACCCCTGGCAACAAACTTGTCCGGTAGGATACAATTGAAGTGCTCAAGTTCTCTAGCAAATGACTGTATCTCATGAACCTGCTCAACCACGGAGCGCTCTTCAGTCATCCTGTAATCATAGAATTGCTCCATGATGTACAGCTTAGTGCCGGCATCCGAGACCCCAAACTTGGCCTCGAGTGCGTCCCACATATCTTTTCCATTGTCAATTGACACATAAGCATCAACTATGTTCTCACCAAGAACACTCAAGAGAGCAGCCTTGAACAAGGTATCCATTTTCTGAAAAGCTTGTGCATGTTGGGCATCTTGCTCTCCTTCAGGTTTGCCAAGAGTGGCGTCATAGCAACTCATGGTTTGAAACCATAAGACTGCTCTCACGCGCCACCTCTTATAGTAGATACCCTCAAACATAGGAGGTCTCATGGAAGCAGCAAAACCATTTGAGGTAAATTGCCTATAATAAGGTTTTTGGATTGTTGGAAATATGAGGAATTTACCGAATGATTTTATTAACAGAAATAGTAGATAAAACATGACTAGTATAGCAGTGATAAAACAAGTCATGCAATTTGACAAAGTGAAGGTAAATAACATCTGCATATATGAGCTAGAAAGGATCATCTCTCGAGCAGACAGTAGATCAAGATGCATATATGAGGTAGATCCTAACATGTGTAGGGTAAACACTAGAAGAAAGAACTGTGGCAGGACCTTTGACAGGAAAAACAAGAACACGTACTAGACAACAGCCGGAGCAGAGGCACTGGACTTGGGGTCGGTGTCCTCCATGTCGTTGAGGAGGTTGTCGACGTCGGGGAAGTAGTCGTCAGAGTCCGGGGCGTCCGTGACGAAGAAGTCAGTAGTCGCGCAGAGTGCTCCCAAAAAACCTTATCACCCTTCTCCCGTACAGGACTCAAAAGGTGCGGTTTCGAAGGCCTACTGTCCTGACCTGCGGTGCACGCCGCAAGCCGGGATGGGGAAGAACGTAGCAGCAGCGCAGTGCTCAGGAACTTGTGGCGAGAGGAGGAAGAGATTCTGGTGCGTCTCTCTGAGAGGAGCGACCTCCCTTTTATAGGCGCAAGACAAGGAGGCGAGAGGCTGCGCCGGGAGCTGAAGGGAACGCGGGAGACGAAACGAACAGGCAGACATCGGCTCGGCTCATTCCCGCAACCCGCGGCGCATCGTGACGAGGCGTGGCGTGGCGAGGCGAGCAGCGGAGGAGGAGCGCGCGTGGATGTCCCTCTTGTTCTCATGCTCATA
>NW_021289071.1:0-22840 GCF_002162155.2 Triticum dicoccoides
TCAAAAATTACATAATAAGCTTAATTAGCTCCAAAATGACCTATATAACCTAGGATAGCTCCAAAATGACCTATAGTTAGAATTTTTTCCTCCAAAATGACTTAATATGCTTAGCTAGCTTAAAAATGACCTATTTAACCTAGGATAGCTCTAACATGACCTATACTTAGCATCTTTTACTCCAAAATTACTTAATATGCTTAACTAGCTCTAAAATGACATAATATGCTTAAGAAATGACATATTTTAGCTCCTAAATGACTTCATATGCTTAGCTAGCTCCAAAATGACATAATAACCTTACTTAGCTCTAAAATGACCTATTTAACCTAGGATAGCTCTAAAATGACCTATACTTAGCATTTTTCCTCCATAATGACTCAATATGCTTAGCTAGCTCAAAAATTACATAGTAAGCTTAATTAGCTCCAAAATGACCTATATAACCTAGGATAGCTCCAAAATGACCTATAGTTAGAATTTTTTCCTCCAAAATGACTTAATATGCTTAGCTAGCTTAAAAATGACCTATTTAACCTAGGATAGCTCTAAAATGACCTATACTTAGCATTTTTCTTCCAAAATGACTCAATATGCTTAGCTAGCTCAAAAATTACATAATAAGCTTAATTAGCTCCAAAATGACCTATAGTTAGAATGTTTTCCTCCAAAATGACTTAATATGCTTAGCTAGCTTAAAAATGACCTATATAACCTAGGATAGCTCCAAAATGACCTATAGTTAGAATTTTTTCCTCCAAAATGACTTAATATGCTTAGCTAGCTTTAAAATGACCTATTTAACCTAGGATAGCTCTAAAATGACCTCTACTTAGCATTTTTTTGCTCCAAAATGACTCAATATGCTTAGCTAGCTCAAAAATTACATAATAAGCTTAATTAGCTCCAAAATGACCTATTTAACCTAGGATAGCTCTAAAATGACCTATACTTAGAATTTTTTCCTCCAAAATGACTTAATATGCTTAGCTAGCTTCAAAATGACCTATTTAACCTAGGATAGCTCTAACATGACCTATACTTAGCATCTTTTCCTCCAAAATGACTTAATATGCTTAACTAGCTCTAAAATGACATAATATGCTTAAGAAATGACATATTTTAGCTCCTAAATGAGTTCATATGCTTATATAGCTCCAAAATGACATAATAACCTTACTTAGCTCTAAAATGACCTATTTAACCTAGGATAGCTCTAGAATGACCTATACTTAGCATTTTTCCTCCAAAATGACTCAATATGCTTAACTAGCTCAAAAATTACATAATAAGCTTAATTAGCTCCAAAATGACCTATATAACCTAGGATAGCTCCAAAATGACCTATAGTTAGAATTTTTTCCTCCAAAATGACTTAATATGCTTAGCTAGCTTAAAAATGACCTATTTAACCTAGGATAGCTCTAAAATGACCTATACTTAGCATCTTTTACTCCAAAATTACTTAATATGCTTAACTATCTCTAAAATGACATAATATGCTTAAGAAATGACATATTTTAGCTCCTAAATGACTTCATATGCTTAGCTAGCTCCAAAATGACATAATAACCTTACTTAGCTCTAAAATGAGCTATTTAACCTAGGATAGCTCTAAAATAACCTATACTTAGCATTTTTCCTCCATAATGACTCAATATGCTTAGCTAGCTCAAAAATTACATAATAAGCTTAATTAGCTCCAAAATGACCTATATAACCTAGGATAGCTCCAAAATGACCTATAGTTAGAATTTTTTCCTCCAAAATGAGTTAATATGCTTAGCTAGCTTAAAAATGACCTATTTAACCTAGGATAGCTCTAAAATGACCTATACTTAGCATCTTTTCCTCCAAAATGACTTAATATGCTTACCTAACTCTAAAGTGACATAACATGCTTAAGAAATGACATATTTTAGGTCCTAAATGACTTCATATGCTTAGCTAGCGCCAAAATGACATAATAACCTTACCTAGCTCCAAAATGACCTATTTAACCTAGGCTAGCTCTAAACTGACCTATACTTAGCATTTTTTCCTGTAAAATGACTCAATATGCTTAGCTAGCTCAAAAATGACATAATATGCTTAATTAGCTCCAAAATGACCTATTTAACCTAGGATAGCTCTAAAATGACCTATACTTAGCATTTTTTTGCTCCAAAATGACTCAATATGCTTAGCTAGCTCAAAAATGACATAATAAGCTTAATTAGCTCAAAAATGACCTATTTAACCTAGGATAGCTCTAAAATGACCTATACTTAGCATTTTTTCCTCTAAAATTACTTAATATGCTTAGCTAGCTTCAAAATGACCTATTTAACCTAGGATAGCTCTAAAATGACCTATACTTAGCATCTTTTACTCCAAAATTACTTAATATGCTTAACTAGCTCTAAAATGACATAATATGCTTAAGAAATGACATATTTTAGCTCCTAAATGACTTCATATGCTTAGCTAGCTCCAAAATGACATAATAACCTTACTTAGCTCTAAAATGACCTATTTAACCTAGGATAGCTCTAAAATGACCTATACTTAGCATTTTTCCTCCATAATGACTCAATATGCTTAGCTAGCTCAAAAATTACATAATAAGCTTAATTAGCTCCAAAATGACCTATATAACCTAGGATAGCTCCAAAATGACCTATAGTTAGAATTTTTTCCTCCAAAATGACTTAATATGCTTAGCTAGCTTAAAAATGACCTATTTAACCTAGGATAGCTCTAAAATGACCTATACTTAGCATTCTTCTTCCAGAATGACTCAATATGCTTAGCTAGCTCAAAAATTACATAATAAGCTTAATTAGCTCCAAAATGACCTATATAACCTAGGATAGCTCCAAAATGACCTATAGTTAGAATTTTTTCCTCCAAAATGACTTAATATGCTTAGCTAGCTTAAAAATGACCTATTTAACCTAGGATAGCTCTAAAATGACCTATACTTAGCATCTTTTCCTCCAAAATGACTTAATATGCTTACCTAACTCTAAAGTGACATAACATGCTTAAGAAATGACATATTTTAGGTCCTAAATGACTTCATATGCTTAGCTAGCGCCAAAATGACATAATAACCTTACTTAGCTCCAAAATGACCTATTTAACCTAGGCTAGCTCTAAACTGACCTATACTTAGCATTTTTTCCTGTAAAATGACTCAATATGCTTAGCTAGCTCAAAAATGACATAATATGCTTAATTAGCTCCAAAATGACCTATTTAACCTAGGATAGCTCTAAAATGACCTATACTTAGCATTTTTTTGCTCCAAAATGACTCAATATGCTTAGCTAGCTCAAAAATTACATAATAAGCTTAATCAGCTCAAAAATGACCTATTTAACCTAGGATAGCTCTAAAATGACCTATACTTAGCATTTTTTCCTCTAAAATTACTTAATATGCTTAGCTAGCTTCAAAATGACCTATTTAACCTAGGATAGCTCTAAAATGACCTATACTTAGCATCTTTTACTCCAAAATTACATAATATGCTTAACTAGCTCTAAAATGACATAATATACTTAAGAAATGACATATTTTAGCTCCTAAATGACTTCATATGCTTAGCTAGCTCCAAAATGACATAATAACCTTACTTAGCTCTAAAATGACCTATTTAACCTAGGATAGCTCTAAAATGACCTATACTTAGCATTTTTCCTCCAAAATGACTCAATATGCTTAGCTAGCTCAAAAATTACATAATAAGCTTAATTAGCTCCAAAATGACCTATATAACCTAGGATAGCTCCAAAATGACCTATAGTTAGAATTTTTTCCTCCAAAATGACTTAATATGCTTAGCTAGCTTAAAAATGACCTATTTAACCTAGGATAGCTCTAAAATGACCTATACTTAGCATTTTTCTTCCAAAATGACTCAATATGCTTAGCTAGCTCAAAAATTACATAATAAGCTTAATTAGCTCCAAAATGACCTATGTAACCTAGGATAGCTCTAAAATGACCTATACTTAGAATTTTTTCCTCCAAAATGACTTAATATGCTTAGCTAGCTTCAAAATGACCTATTTAACCTAGGATAGCTCTAACATGACCTATACTTAGCATCTTTTCCTCCAAAATGACTTAATATGCTAAACTAGCTCTAAAATGACATAATATGCTTAAGAAATGACATATTTTAGCTCCTAAATGAGTTCATATGCTTATATAGCTCCAAAATGACATAATAACCTTACTTAGCTCTAAAATGACCTATTTAACCTAGGATAGCTCTAAAATGACCTATACTTAGCATTTTTCCTCCAAAATGACTCAATATGCTTAGCTAGCTCAAAAATTACATAATAAGCTTAATTAGCTCCAAAATGACCTATATAACTTAGGATAGCTCCAAAATGACCTATAGTTAGAATTTTTTCCTCCAAAATGACTTAATATGCTTAGCTAGCTTAAAAATGACCTATTTAACCTAGGATAGCTCTAAAATGACCTATACTTAGCATCTTTTACTCCAAAATTACTTAATATGCTTAACTAGCTCTAAAATGACATAATATGCTTAAGAAATGACATATTTTAGCTCCTAAATGAGTTCATATGCTTAGCTAGCTCCGAAATGACATAATAACCTTACTTAGCTCTAAAATGACCTATTTAACCTAGGATAGCTCTAAAATGACCTATACTTAGCATTTTTTTGCTCCAAAATGACTCAATATGCTTAGCTAGCTCAAAAATTACATAATAAGCTTAATTAGCGCCAAAATGACCTATTTAACCTAGGATAGCTCTAAAATGACCTATACTTAGAATTTTTTCCTCCAAAATGACTTAATATGCTTAGCTAGCTTCAAAATGACCTATTTAACCTAGGATAGCTCTAACATGACCTATACTTAGCATCTTTTCCTCCAAAATGACTTAATATGCTTAACTAGCTCTAAAATGACATAATATGCTTAAGAAATGACATATTTTAGCTCCTAAATGACTTCACATGCTTAGCTAGCTCCAAAATGACATAATAACCTTACTTAGCTCTAAAATGACCTATTTAACCTAGGATAGCTCTAAAATGACCTATACTTAGCATTTTTCCTCCAAAATGACTCAATATGCTTAGCTAGCTCAAAAATTACATAATAAGCTTAATTAGCTCCAAAATGACCTATATAACCTAGGATAGCTCCAAAATGACCTATAGTTAGAATTTTTTGCTCCAAAATGACTTAATATGCTTAGCTAGCTTAAAAATGACCTATTTAACCTAGGATAGCTCTAAAATGACCTATACTTAGCATCTTTTACTCCAAAATTACTTAATATGCTTAACTAGCTCTAAAATGACATAATATGCTTAAGAAATGACATATTTTAGCTCCTAAATGAGTTCATATGCTTAGCTAGCTCCAAAATGACATAATAACCTTACTTAGCTCTAAAATGACCTATTTAACCTAGGATAGCTCTAAAATGACCTATACTTAGCATTTTTCCTCCATAATGACTCAATATGCTTAGCTAGCTCAAAAATTACATAATAAGCTTAATTAGCTCCAAAATGACCTATATAACCTAGGATAGCTCCAAAATGACCTATAGTTAGAATCTTTTCCTCCAAAATGACTTAATATGCTTACCTAACTCTAAAGTGACATAACATGCTTAAGAAATGACATATTTTAGGTCCTAAATGACTTCATATGCTTAGCTAGCTCCAAAATGACATAATAACCTTACTTAGCTCCAAAATGACCTATTTAACCTAGGCTAGCTCTAAACTGACCTATACTTAGCATTTTTTCCTGTAAAATGACTCAATATGCTTAGCTAGCTCAGAAATGACATAATATGCTTAATTAGCTCCAAAATGACCTATTTAACCTAGGATAGCTCTAAAATGACCTATACTTAGCATTTTTTTGCTCCAAAATGACTCAATATGCTTAGCTAGCTCAAAAATTACATAATAAGCTTAATTAGCTCAAAAATGACCTATTTAACCTAGGATAGCTCTAAAATGACCTATACTTAGCATTTTTTCCTCTAAAATTACTTAATATGCTTAGCTAGCTTCAAAATGACCTATTTAACCTAGGATAGCTCTAAAATGACCTATACTTAGCATCTTTTACTCCAAAATTACTTCATATGCTTAACTAGCTCTAAAATGACATAATATGCTTAAGAAATGACATATTTTAGCTCCTAAATGAGTTCATATGCTTATATAGCTCCAAAATGACATAATAACCTTACTTAGCTCTAAAATGACCTATTTAACCTAGGATAGCTCTAAAATGACCTATACTTAGCAATTTTCCTCCAAAATGACTCAATATGCTTAGCTAGCTCAAAAATTACATAATAAGCTTAATTAGCTCCAAAATGACCTATATAACCTAGGATAGCTCCAAAATGACCTATAGTTAGAATTTTTTCCTCCAAAATGACTTAATATGCTTAGCTAGCTTAAAAATGACCTATTTAACCTCGGATAGCTCTAAAATGACCTATACTTAGCATCTTTTACTCCAAAATTACTTAATATGCTTAACTAGCTCTAAAATGACATAATATGCTTAAGAAATGACATATTTTAGCTCCTAAATGAGTTCATATGCTTAGCTAGCTCCAAAATGACATAATAACCTTACTTAGCTCTAAAATGACCTATTTAACCTAGGATAGCTCTAAAATGACCTATACTTAGCATTGTTTTGCTCCAAAATGACTCAATATGCTTAGCTAGCTCAAAAATTACATAATAAGCTTAATTAGCTCCAAAATGACCTATTTAACCTAGGATAGCTCTAAAATGACCTATACTTAGAATTTTTTCCTCCAAAATGACTTAATATGCTTAGCTAGCTTCAAAATGACCTATTTAACCTAGGATAGCTCTAACATGACCTATACTTAGCATCTTTTCCTCCAAAATGACTTAATATGCTTAACTAGCTCTAAAATGACATAATATGCTTAAGAAATGACATATTTTAGCTCCTAAATGAGTTCATATGCTTATATAGCTCCAAAATGACATAATAACCTTACTTAGCTCTAAAATGACCTATTTAACCTAGAATAGCTCTAAAATGACCTATACTTAGCATTTTTCCTCCAAAATGACTCAATATGCTTAGCTAGCTCAAAAATTACATAATAAGCTTAATTAGCTCCAAAATGACCTATATAACCTAGGATAGCTCCAAAATGACCTATAGTTAGAATTTTTTCCTCCAAAATGACTTAATATGCTTAGCTAGCTTAAAAATGACCTATTTAACCTAGGATAGCTCTAAAATGACCTCTACTTAGCATTTTTCCTCCAAAATGACTCAATATGCTTAGCTAGCTCAAAAATTACATAATAAGCTTAATTAGCTCCAAAATGACCTATAGTTAGAATGTTTTCCTCCAAAATGACTTAATATGCTTAGCTAGCTTAAAAATGACCTATTTAACCTAGGATAGCTCTAAAATGACCTCTACTTAGCATTTTTTTGCTCCAAAATGACTCAATATGCTTAGCTAGCTCAAAAATTACATAATAAGCTTAATTAGCTCCAAAATGACCTATATAACCTAGGATAGCTCCAAAATGACCTATAGTTAGAATTTTTTCCTCCAAAATGACTTAATATGCTTAGCTAGCTTAAAAATGACCTATTTAACCTAGGATAGCTCTAAAATGACCTCTACTTAGCATTTTTTTGCTCCAAAATGACTCAATATGCTTAGCTAGCTCAAAAATTACATAATAAGCTTAATTAGCTCCAAAATGACCTATTTAACCTAGGATAGCTCTAAAATGACCTATACTTAGAATTTTTTCCTCCAAAATGACTTAATATGCTTAGCTAGCTTCAAAATGACCTATTTAACCTAGGATAGCTCTAAAATGACCTATACTTAGAATTTTTTCCTCCAAAATGACTTAATATGCTTAGCTAGCTTCAAAATGACCTATTTAACCTAGGATAGCTCTAACATGACCTATACTTAGCATCTTTTCCTCCAAAATGAATTAATATGCTTAACTAGCTCTAAAATAACATAATATGCTTAAGAAATGACATATTTTAGCTCCTAAATGAGTTCATATGCTTATATAGCTCCAAAATGACATAATAACCTTACTTAGCTCTAAAATGACCTATTTAACCTAGGATAGCTCTAAAATGACCTACACTTAGCATTTTTCCTCCAAAATGACTCAATATGCTTAGCTAGCTCAAAAATTACATAATAAGCTTAATTAGCTCCAAAATGACCTATATAACCTAGGATAGCTCCAAAATGACCTATAGTTAGAATTTTTTCCTCTAAAATGACTTAATATGCTTAGCTAGCTTAAAAATGACCTATTTAACCTAGGATAGCTCTAAAATGACCTCTACTTAGCATTTTTTTGCTCCAAAATGACTCAATATGCTTAGCTAGCTCAAAAATTACATAATAAGCTTAATTAGCTCCAAAATGACCTATTTAACCTAGGATAGCTCTAAAATGACCTATACTTAGAATTTTTTCCTCCAAAATGACTTAATATGCTTAGCTAGCTTCAAAATGACCTATTTAACCTAGGATAGCTCTAACATGACCTATACTTAGCATCTTTTTCTCCAAAAATGACTTAATATGCTTAACTAGCTCTAAAATGACATAATATGCTTAAGAAATGACATATTTTAGCTCCTAAATGAGTTCATATGCTTATATAGCTCCAAAATGACATAATAACCTTACTTAGCTCTAAAATGACCTATTTAACCTAGGATAGCTCTAAAATGACCTATACTTAGCATTTTTCCTCCAAAATGACTCAATATGCTTAGCTAGCTCAAAAATTACATAATAAGCTTAATTAGCTCCAAAATGACCTATATAACCTAGGATAGCTCCAAAATGACCTATAGTTAGAATTTTTTCCTCCAAAATGACTTAATATGCTTAGCTAGCTTAAAAATGACCTATTTAACCTAGGATAGCTCTAAAATGACCTATACTTAGCATCTTTTACTCCAAAATTACTTAATATGCTTAACTAGCTCTAAAATGACATAATATGCTTAAGAAATGAGATATTTTAGCTCCTAAATGAGTTCATATGCTTAGCTAGCTCCAAAATGACATAATAACCTTACTTAGCTCTAAAATGACCTATTTAACCTAGGATAGCTCTAAAATGACCTATACTTAGCATTTTTCCTCCATAATGACTCAATATGCTTAGCTAGCTCAAAAATTACATAATAAGCTTAATTAGCTCGAAAATGACCTATATAACCTAGGATAGCTCCAAAATGACCTATAGTTAGAATCTTTTCCTCCAAAATGACTTAATATGCTTACCTAACTCTAAAGTGACATAACATGCTTAAGAAATGACATATTTTAGGTCCTAAATGACTTCATATGCTTAGCTAGCTCCAAAATGACATAATAACCTTACTTAGCTCCAAAATGACCTATTTAACCTAGGCTAGCTCTAAACTGACCTATACTTAGCATTTTTTCCTGTAAAATGACTCAATATGCTTAGCTAGCTCAGAAATGACATAATATGCTTAATTAGCTCCAAAATGACCTATTTAACCTAGGATAGCTCTAAAATGACCTATACTTAGCATTTTTTTGCTCCAAAATGACTCAATATGCTTAGCTAGCTCAAAAATTACATAATAAGCTTAATTAGCTCAAAAATGACCTATTTAACCTAGGATAGCTCTAAAATGACCTATACTTAGCATTTTTTCCTCTAAAATTACTTAATATGCTAAGCTAGCTTCAAAATGACCTATTTAACCTAGGATAGCTCTAAAATGACCTATACTTAGCATCTTTTACTCCAAAATTACTTAATATGCTTAACTAGCTCTAAAATGACATAATATGCTTAAGAAATGACATATTTTAGCTCCTAAATGACTTCATATGCTTAGCTAGCTCCAAAATGACATAATAACCTTACTTAGCTCTAAAATGACCTATTTAACCTAGGATAGCTCTAAAATGACCTATACTTAGCATTTTTCCTCCATAATGACTCAATATGCTTAGCTAGCTCAAAAATTACATAATAAGCTTAATTAGCTCCAAAATGACCTATATAACCTAGGATAGCTCCAAAATGACCTATAGTTAGAATTTTTTCCTCCAAAATGACTTAATATGCTTAGCTAGCTTAAAAATGACCTATTTAACCTAGGATAGCTCTAATATGACCTATACTTAGCATTTTTCTTCCAAAATGACTCAATATGCTTAGTTAGCTCAAAAATTACATAATAAGCTTAATTAGCTCCAAAATGACCTATATAACCTAGGATAGCTCCAAAATGACCTATAGTTAGAAATTTTTCCTCCAAAATGACTTAATATGCTTAGCTAGCTTTAAAATGACCTATTTAACCTAGGATAGCTCTAAAATGACCTCTACTTAGCATTTTTTTGCTCCAAAATGACTCAATATGCTTAGCTAGCTCAAAAATTACATAATAAGCTTAATTAGCTCCAAAATGACCTATTTAACCTAGGATAGCTCTAAAATGACCTATACTTCGAATTTTTTCCTCCAAAATGACTTAATATGCTTAGCTAGCTTCAAAATGACCTATTTAACCTAGGATAGCTCTAACATGACCTATACTTAGCATCTTTTCCTCCAAAATGACTTAATATGCTTAACTAGCTCTAAAATGACATAATATGCTTAAGAAATGACATATTTTAGCTCCTAAATGAGTTCATATGCTTATATAGCTCCAAAATGACATAATAACCTTACTTAGCTCTAAAATGACCTATTTAACCTAGGATAGCTCTAAAATGACCTATACTTAGCATTTTTCCTCCAAAATGACTCAATATGCTTAGCTAGCTCAAAAATTACATAATGAGCTTAATTAGCTCCAAAATGACCTATATAACCTAGGATAGCTCCAAAATGACCTATAGTTAGAATTTTTTCCTCCAAAATGACTTAATATGCTTAGCTAGCTTAAAAATGACCTATTTAACCTAGGATAGCTCTAAAATGACCTATACTTAGCATCTTTTCCTCCAAAATGACTTAATATGCTTACCTAACTCTAAAGTGACATAACATGCTTAAGAAATGACATATTTTAGGTCCTAAATGACTTCATATGCTTAGCTAGCGCCAAAATGACATAATAACCTTACTTAGCTCCAAAATGACCTATTTAACCTAGGCTAGCTCTAAACTGACCTATACTTAGCATTTTTTCCTGTAAAATGACTCAATATGCTTAGCTAGCTCAAAAATGACATAATATGCTTAATTAGCTCCAAAATGACCTATTTAACCTAGGATAGCTCTAAAATGACCTATACTTAGCATTTTTTTGCTCCAAAATGACTCAATATGCTTAGCTAGCTCAAAAATTACATAATAAGCTTAATCAGCTCAAAAATGACCTATTTAACCTAGGATAGCTCTAAAATGACCTATACTTAGCATTTTTTCCTCTAAAATTACTTAATATGCTTAGCTAGCTTCAAAATGACCTATTTAACCTAGGATAGCTCTAAAATGACCTATACTTAGCATCTTTTACTCCAAAATTACATAATATGCTTAACTAGCTCTAAAATGACATAATATACTTAAGAAATGACATATTTTAGCTCCTAAATGACTTCATATGCTTAGCTAGCTCCAAAATGACATAATAACCTTACTTAGCTCTAAAATGACCTATTTAACCTAGGATAGCTCTAAAATGACCTATACTTAGCATTTTTCCTCCAAAATGACTCAATATGCTTAGCTAGCTCAAAAATTACATAATAAGCTTAATTAGCTCCAAAATGACCTATATAACCTAGGATAGCTCCAAAATGACCTATAGTTAGAATTTTTTCCTCCAAAATGACTTAATATGCTTAGCTAGCTTAAAAATGACCTATTTAACCTAGGATAGCTCTAAAATGACCTATACTTAGCATCTTTTCCTCCAAAATGACTTAATATGCTTAACTAGCTCTAAAATGACATAATATGCTTAAGAAATGACATATTTTAGCTCCTAAATGAGTTCATATGCTTAGCTAGCTCCAAAATGACATAATAACCTTACTTAGCTCTAAAATGACCTATTTAACCTAGGATAGCTCTAAAATGACCTCTACTTAGCATTTTTCCTCCATAATGACTCAATATGCTTAGCTAGCTCAAAAATTACATAATAAGCTTAATTAGCTCCAAAATGACCTGTTTAACCTAGGATAGCTCTAAAATGACCTATACTTAGAATTTTTTCCTCCAAAATGACTTAATATGCTTAGCTAGCTTCAAAATGACCTATTTAACCTAGGATAGCTCTAACATGACCTATACTTAGCATCTTTTCCTCCAAAATGACTTAATATGCTTAACTAGCTCTAAAATGACATAATATGCTTAAGAAATGACATATTTTAGCTCCTAAATGAGTTCATATGCTTATATAGCTCCAAAATGACATAATAACCTTACTTAACTCTAAAATGACCTATTTAACCTAGGATAGCTCTAAAATGACCTATACTTAGCATTTTTCCTCCAAAATGACTCAATATGCTTAGCTAGCTCATAAATTACATAATAAGCTTAATTAGCTCCAAAATGACCTATATAACCTAGGATAGCTCCAAAATGACCTATAGTTAGAATTTTTTCCTCCAAAATGACTTAATATGCTTAGCTAGCTTAAAAATGACCTATTTAACCTAGGATAGCTCTAAAATGACCTATACTTAGCATATTTTACTCCAAAATTACTTAATATGCTTAACTAGCTCTAAAATGACATAATATGCTTAAGAAATGACATATTTTAGCTCCTAAATGACTTCATATGCTTAGCTAGCTCCAAAATGACATAATAACCTTACTTAGCTCTAAAATGACCTATTTAACCTAGGATAGCTCTAAAATGACCTATACTTAGCATTTTTCCTCCATAATGACTCAATATGCTTAGCTAGCTCAAAAATTATATAATAAGCTTAATTAGCTCCGAAATGACCTATATAACCTAGGATAGCTCCAAAATGACCTATAGTTAGAATTTTTTCCTCCAAAATGACTTAATATGCTTAGCTAGCTTAAAAATGACCTATTTAACCTAGGATAGCTCTAAAATGACCTATACTTAGCATCTTTTCCTCCAAAATGACTTAATATGCTTACCTAACTCTAAAGTGACATAACATGCTTAAGAAATGACATATTTTAGGTCCTAAATGACTTCATATGCTTAGCTAGCGCCAAAATGACATAATAACCTTACTTAGCTCCAAAATGACCTATTTAACCTAGGCTAGCTCTAAACTGACCTATACTTAGCATTTTTTCCTGTAAAATGACTCAATATGCTTAGCTAGCTCAAAAATGACATAATATGCTTAATTAGCTCCAAAATGACCTATTTAACCTAGGATAGCTCTAAAATGACCTATACTTAGCATTTTTTTGCTCCAAAATGACTCAATATGCTTAGCTAGCTCAAAAATTACATAATAAGCTTAATTAGCTCAAAAATGACCTATTTAACCTAGGATAGCTCTAAAATGACCTATACTTAGCATTTTTTCCTCTAAAATTACTTAATATGCTTAGCTAGCTTCAAAATGACCTATTTAACCTAGGATAGCTCTAAAATGACCTATACTTAGCATCTTTTACTCCAAAATTACTTAATATGCTTAACTAGCTCTAAAATGACATAATATGCTTAAGAAATGACATATTTTAGCTCCTAAATGACTTCATATGCTTAGCTAGCTCCAAAATGACATAATAACCTTACTTAGCTCTAAAATGACCTATTTAACCTAGGATAGCTCTAAAATGACCTATACTTAGCATTTTTCCTCCATAATGACTCAATATGCTTAGCTAGCTCAAAAATTACATAATAAGCTTAATTAGCTCCAAAATGACCTATATAACCTAGGATAGCTCCAAAATGACCTATAGTTAGAATTTTTTCCTCCAAAATGACTTAATATGCTTAGCTAGCTTAAAAATGACCTATTTAACCTAGGATAGCTCTAAAATGACCTATACTTAGCATTCTTCTTCCAGAATGACTCAATATGCTTAGCTAGCTCAAAAATTACATAATAAGCTTAATTAGCTCCAAAATGACCTATATAACCTAGGATAGCTCCAAAATGACCTATAGTTAGAATTTTTTCCTCCAAAATGACTTAATATGCTTAGCTAGCTTAAAAATGACCTATTTAACCTAGGATAGCTCTAAAATGACCTATACTTAGCATCTTTTCCTCCAAAATGACTTAATATGCTTACCTAACTCTAAAGTGACATAACATGCTTAAGAAATGACATATTTTAGGTCCTAAATGACTTCATATGCTTAGCTAGCGCCAAAATGACATAATAACCTTACTTAGCTCCAAAATGACCTATTTAACCTAGGCTAGCTCTAAACTGACCTATACTTAGCATTTTTTCCTGTAAAATGACTCAATATGCTTAGCTAGCTCAAAAATGACATAATATGCTTAATTAGCTCCAAAATGACCTATTTAACCTAGGATAGCTCTAAAATGACCTATACTTAGCATTTTTTTGCTCCAAAATGACTCAATATGCTTAGCTAGCTCAAAAATTACATAATAAGCTTAATCAGCTCAAAAATGACCTATTTAACCTAGGATAGCTCTAAAATGACCTATACTTAGCATTTTTTCCTCTAAAATTACTTAATATGCTTAGCTAGCTTCAAAATGACCTATTTAACCTAGGATAGCTCTAAAATGACCTATACTTAGCATCTTTTACTCCAAAATTACATAATATGCTTAACTAGCTCTAAAATGACATAATATACTTAAGAAATGACATATTTTAGCTCCTAAATGACTTCATATGCTTAGCTAGCTCCAAAATGACATAATAACCTTACTTAGCTCTAAAATGACCTATTTAACCTAGGATAGCTCTAAAATGACCTATACTTAGCATTTTTCCTCCAAAATGACTCAATATGCTTAGCTAGCTCAAAAATTACATAATAAGCTTAATTAGCTCCAAAATGACCTATATAACCTAGGATAGCTCCAAAATGACCTATAGTTAGAATTTTTTCCTCCAAAATGACTTAATAAGCTTAGCTAGCTTAAAAATGACCTATTTAACCTAGGATAGCTCTAAAATGACCTATACTTAGCATCTTTTCCTCCAAAATGACTTAATATGCTTACCTAACTCTAAAGTGACATAACATGCTTAAGAAATGACATATTTTAGGTCCTAAATGACTTCATATGCTTAGCTAGCGCCAAAATGACATAATAACCTTACTTAGCTCCAAAATGACCTATTTAACCTAGGATAGCTCTAAACTGACCTATACTTAGCATTTTTTCCTGTAAAATGACTCAATATGCTTAGCTAGCTCAAAAATGACATAATATGCTTAATTAGCTCCAAAATGACCTATTTAACCTAGGATAGCTCTAAAATGACCTATACTTAGCATTTTTTTGCTCCAAAATGACTCAATATGCTTAGCTAGCTCAAAAATTACATAATAAGCTTAATCAGCTCAAAAATGACCTATTTAACCTAGGATAGCTCTAAAATGACCTATACTTAGCATTTTTTCCTCTAAAATTACTTAATATGCTTAGCTAGCTTCAAAATGACCTATTTAACCTAGGATAGCTCTAAAATGACCTATACTTAGCATCTTTTACTCCAAAATTACATAATATGCTTAACTAGCTCTAAAATGACATAATATACTTAAGAAATGACATATTTTAGCTCCTAAATGACTTCATATGCTTAGCTAGCTCCAAAATGACATAATAACCTTACTTAGCTCTAAAATGACCTATTTAACCTAGGATAGCTCTAAAATGACCTATACTTAGCATTTTTCCTCCAAAATGACTCAATATGCTTAGCTAGCTCAAAAATTACATAATAAGCTTAATTAGCTCCAAAATGACCTATATAACCTAGGATAGCTCCAAAATGACCTATAGTTAGAATTTTTTCCTCCAAAATGACTTAATATGCTTAGCTAGCTTAAAAATGACCTATTTAACCTAGGATAGCTCTAAAGTGACCTATACTTAGCATTTTTCTTCCAAAATGACTCAATATGCTTAGCTAGCTCAAAAATCACATAATAAGCTTAATTAGCTCCAAAATGACCTATATAACCTAGGATAGCTCCAAAATGACCTATAGTTAGAATTTTTTCCTCCAAAATGACTTAATATGCTTAGCTAGCTTTAAAATGACCTATTTAACCTAGGATAGCTCTAAAATGACCTCTACTTAGCATTTTTTTGCTCCAAAATGACTCAATATGCTTAGCTAGCTCAAAAATTACATAATAAGCTTAATTAGCTCCAAAATGACCTATTTAACCTAGGATAGCTGTAAAATGACCTATACTTAGAATTTTTTCCTCCAAAATGACTTAATATGCTTAGCTAGCTTCAAAATGACCTATTTAACCTAGGATAGCTCTAACATGACCTATACTTAGCATCTTTTCCTCCAAAATGACTTAATATGCTTAACTAGCTCTAAAATGACATAATATGCTTAAGAAATGACATATTTTAGCTCCTAAATGAGTTCATATGCTTATATAGCTCCAAAATGACATAATAACCTTACTTAACTCTAAAATGACCTATTTAACCTAGGATAGCTCTAAAATGACCTATACTTAGCATTTTTCCTCCAAAATGACTCAATATGCTTAGCTAGCTCATAAATTACATAATAAGCTTAATTAGCTCCAAAATGACCTATATAACCTAGGATAGCTCCAAAATGACCTATAGTTAGAATTTTTTCCTCCAAAATGACTTAATATGCTTAGCTAGCTTAAAAATGACCTATTTAACCTAGGATAGCTCTAAAATGACCTATACTTAGCATATTTTACTCCAAAATTACTTAATATGCTTAACTAGCTCTAAAATGACATAATATGCTTAAGAAATAACATATTTTAGCTCCTAAATGACTTCATATGCTTAGCTAGCTCCAAAATGACATAATAACCTTACTTAGCTCTAAAATGACCTATTTAACCTAGGATAGCTCTAAAATGACCTATACTTAGCATTTTTCCTCCATAATGACTCAATATGCTTAGCTAGCTCAAAAATTACATAATAAGCTTAATTAGCTCCAAAATGACCTATATAACCTAGGATAGCTCCAAAATGACCTATAGTTAGAATTTTTTCCTCCAAAATGACTTAATAAGCTTAGCTAGCTTAAAAATGACCTATTTAACCTAGGATAGCTCTAAAATGACCTATACTTAGCATCTTTTCCTCCAAAATGACTTAATATGCTTACCTAACTCTAAAGTGACATAACATGCTTAAGAAATGACATATTTTAGGTCCTAAATGACTTCATATGCTTAGCTAGCGCCAAAATGACATAATAACCTTACTTAGCTCCAAAATGACCTATTTAACCTAGGCTAGCTCTAAACTGACCTATACTTAGCATTTTTTCCTGTAAAATGACTCAATATGCTTAGCTAGCTCAAAAATGACATAATATGCTTAATTAGCTCCAAAATGACCTATTTAACCTAGGATAGCTCTAAAATGACCTATACTTAGCATTTTTTTGCTCCAAAATGACTCAATATGCTTAGCTAGCTCAAAAATTACATAATAAGCTTAATTAGCTCAAAAATGACCTATTTAACCTAGGATACCTCTAAAATGACCTATACTTAGCATTTTTTCCTCTAAAATTACTTAATATGCTTAGCTAGCTTCAAAATGACCTATTTAACCTAGGATAGCTCTAAAATGACCTATACTTAGCATCTTTTACTCCAAAATTACTTAATATGCTTAACTAGCTCTAAAATGACATAATATACTTAAGAAATGACATATTTTAGCTCCTAAATGACTTCATATGCTTAGCTAGCTCCAAAATGACATAATAACCTTACTTAGCTCTAAAATGACCTATTTAACCTAGGATAGCTCTAAAATGACCTATACTTAGCATTTTTCTTCCAAAATGACTCAATATGCTTAGCTAGCTCAAAAATTACATAATAAGCTTAATTAGCTCCAAAATGACCTATATAACCTAGGATAGCTCCAAAATGACCTATAGTTAGAATTTTTTCCTCCAAAATGACTTAATATGCTTAGCTAGCTTAAAATGACCTATTTAACCTAGGATAGCTCTAAAATGACCTCTACTTAGCATTTTTTTGCTCCAAAATGACTCAATATGCTTAGCTAGCTCAAAAATTACATAATAAGCTTAATTAGCTCCAAAATGACCTATTTAACCTAGGATAGCTCTAAAATGACCTATACTTAGAATTTTTTCCTCCAAAATGACTTAATATGCTTAGCTAGCTTAAAAATGACCTATTTAACCTAGGATATCTCTAAAATGACCTATACTTAGCATCTTTTCCTCCAAAATGACTTAATATGCTTAACTAGCTCTAAAATGACAGAATATGCTTAAGAAATGACATATTTTAGCTCCTAAATGACTTCATATGCTTAGCTAGCTCCAAAATGACATAATAACCTTACTTAGCTCTAAAATGACCTATTTAACCTAGGATAGCTCTAAAATGACTTATACTTAGCATTTTTCCTCCATAATGACTCAATATGCTTAGCTAGCTCAAAAATTACATAATAAGCTTAATTAGCTCCAAAATGACCTATATAACCTAGGATAGCTCCAAAATGACCTATAGTTAGAATTTTTTCCTCCAAAATGACTTAATATGCTTAGCTAGCTTAAAAATGACCTATTTAACCTAGGATAGCTCTAAAATGACCTATACTTAGCATCTTTTCCTCCAAAATGACTTAATATGCTTACCTAACTCTAAAGTGACATAACATGCTTAAGAAATGACATATTTTAGGTCCTAAATGACTTCATATGCTTAGCTAGCGCCAAAATGACATAATAACCTTACTTAGCTCCAAAATGACCTATTTAACCTAGGCTAGCTCTAAACTGACCTATACTTAGCATTTTTTTCCTGTAAAATGACTCAATATGCTTAGCTAGCTCAAAAATGACATAATATGCTTAATTAGCTCCAAAATGACCTATTTAACCTAGGATAGCTCTAAAATGACCTATACTTAGCATTTTTTTTGCTCCAAAATGACTCAATGTGCTTAGCTAGCTCAAAAATTACATAATAAGCTTAATTAGCTCAAAAATGACCTATTTAACCTAGGATAGCTCTAAAATGACCTATACTTAGCATTTTTTCCTCTAAAATTACTTAATATGCTTAGCTAGCTTCAAAATGACCTATTTAACCTAGGATAGCTCTAAAATGACCTATACTTAGCATCTTTTACTCCAAAATGACTTAATATGCTTAACTAGCTCTAAAATGACATAATATGCTTAAGAAATGACATATTTTAGCTCCTAAATGACTTCATATGCTTAGCTAGCTCCAAAATGACATAATAACCTTACTTAGCTCTAAAATGACCTATTTAACCTAGGATAGCTCTAAAATGACTTATACTTAGCATTTTTCCTCCATAATGACTCAATATGCTTAGCTAGCTCAAAAATTACATAATAAGCTTAATTAGCTCCAAAATGACCTATATAACCTAGGATAGCTCCAAAATGACCTATAGTTAGAATTTTTTCCTCCAAAATGACTTAATATGCTTAGCTAGCTTAAAAATGACCTATTTAACCTAGGATAGCTCTAAAATGACCTATACTTAGCATCTTTTCCTCCAAAATGACTTAATATGCTTACCTAACTCTAAAGTGACATAACATGCTTAAGAAATGACATATTTTAGGTCCTAAATGACTTCATATGCTTAGCTAGCGCCAAAATGACATAATAACCTTACTTAGCTCCAAAATGACCTATTTAACCTAGGCTAGCTCTAAACTGACCTATACTTAGCATTTTTTTCCTGTAAAATGACTCAATATGCTTAGCTAGCTCAAAAATGACATAATATGCTTAATTAGCTCCAAAATGACCTATTTAACCTAGGATAGCTCTAAAATGACCTATACTTAGCATTTTTTTGCTCCAAAATGACTCAATGTGCTTAGCTAGCTCAAAAATTACATAATAAGCTTAATTAGCTCAAAAATGACCTATTTAACCTAGGATAGCTCTAAAATGACCTATACTTAGCATTTTTTCCTCTAAAATTACTTAATATGCTTAGCTAGCTTCAAAATGACCTATTTAACCTAGGATAGCTCTAAAATGACCTATACTTAGCATCTTTTACTCCAAAATTACTTAATATGCTTAACTAGCTCTAAAATGACATAATATGCTTAAGAAATGACATATTTTAGCTCCTAAATGACTTCATATGCTTAGCTAGCTCCAAAATGACATAATAACCTTACTTAGCTCTAAAATGACCTATTTAACCTAGGATAGCTCTAAAATGACCTATACTTAGCATTTTTCCTCCATAATGACTCAATATGCTTAGCTAGCTCAAAAATTACATAATAAGCTTAATTAGCTCCAAAATGACCTATATAACCTAGGATAGCTCCAAAATGACCTATAGTTAGAATTTTTTCCTCCAAAATGACTTAATATGCTTAGCTAGCTTAAAAATGACCTATTTAACCTAGGATAGCTCTAAAATGACCTATACTTAGCATTCTTCTTCCAGAATGACTCAATATGCTTAGCTAGCTCAAAAATTACATAATAAGCTTAATTAGCTCCAAAATGACCTATATAACCTAGGATAGCTCCAAAATGACCTATAGTTAGAATTTTTTCCTCCAAAATGACTTAATATGCTTAGCTAGCTTAAAAATGACCTATTTAACCTAGGATAGCTCTAAAATGACCTATACTTAGCATCTTTTCCTCCAAAATGACTTAATATGCTTACCTAACTCTAAAGTGACATAACATGCTTAAGAAATGACATATTTTAGGTCCTAAATGACTTCATATGCTTAGCTAGCGCCAAAATGACATAATAACCTTACTTAGCTCCAAAATGACCTATTTAACCTAGGCTAGCTCTAAACTGACCTATACTTAGCATTTTTTCCTGTAAAATGACTCAATATGCTTAGCTAGCTCAAAAATGACATAATATGCTTAATTAGCTCCAAAATGACCTATTTAACCTAGGATAGCTCTAAAATGACCTATACTTAGCATTTTTTTGCTCCAAAATGACTCAATATGCTTAGCTAGCTCAAAAATTACATAATAAGCTTAATTAGCTCAAAAATGACCTATTTAACCTAGGATACCTCTAAAATGACCTATACTTAGCATTTTTTCCTCTAAAATTACTTAATATGCTTAGCTAGCTTCAAAATGACCTATTTAACCTAGGATAGCTCTAAAATGACCTATACTTAGCATCTTTTACTCCAAAATTACTTAATATGCTTAACTAGCTCTAAAATGACATAATATACTTAAGAAATGACATATTTTAGCTCCTAAATGACTTCATATGCTTAGCTAGCTCCAAAATGACATAATAACCTTACTTAGCTCTAAAATGACCTATTTAACCTAGGATAGCTCTAAAATGACCTATACTTAGCATTTTTCTTCCAAAATGACTCAATATGCTTAGCTAGCTCAAAAATTACATAATAAGCTTAATTAGCTCCAAAATGACCTATATAACCTAGGATAGCTCCAAAATGACCTATAGTTAGAATTTTTTCCTCCAAAATGACTTAATATGCTTAGCTAGCTTAAAAATGACCTATTTAACCTAGGATAGCTCTAAAATGACCTATACTTAGCATCTTTTCCTCCAAAATGACTTAATATGCTTGTCTAACTCTAAAATGACATAACATGCTTAAGAAATGACATATTTTAGATCCTAAATGACTTCATATGCTTAGCTAGCTCCAAAATGACATAATAACCTTACTTAGCTCCAAAATGACCTATTTAACCTAGGCTAGCTCTAAACTGACCTATACTTCGCATTTTTCCTGTAAAATGACTCAATATGCTTAGCTAGCTCAAAAATGACATAATATGCTTAATTAGCTCCAAAATGACCTATTTAACCTAGGATAGCTCTAAAATGACCTATACTTAGCATTTTTTGCTCCAAAATGACTCAATATGCTTAGCTAGCTCAAAAATTACATAATAAGCTTAATTAGCTTCAAAATGACCTATTTAACCTAGGATAGCTCTAAAATGACCTATACTTAGCATCTTTTACTCCAAAATTACTTAATATGCTTAACTAGCTCTAAAATGACATAATATGCTTAAGAAATGACATAGTTTTGCTCCTAAATGACTTCACATGCTTAGCTAACTCCAAAATGACATAATAACCTTATTTAGCTCTAAAATGACATATTTAACCTAGGATAGCTCTAAAATGACCTATGCTTAGCTAGCTCTAAAATGATATAATATGCTTAAGAAATGACATATTTTAGGTCCTAAATGACTTCATATGCTTAGTTAGCTCCAAAATGACATAATAACCTTACTTAGCTCCAAATGACCTATTTAACCTAGGCTAGCTCTAAAATGACCTATAGTTAGCATTTTTTCCACCAAAATGACTCAATATGCTTAGCTAGCTAAAAAATTACATAATAAGCTTAATTAGCTCCAAAATGACCTATTTAACCTAGGATAGCTCTAAAATGACCTATGCTTAGCATTTTTTCCTCCAAAATTACTTAATCTGCTTAACTAGCTGTAAAATGACATAATATGCTTAAGAAATGACATAGTTTAGCTCCTAAATGACTTCACATGCTTAGCTAGCTCCAAAATGACATAATAAACTT
>NW_021289071.1:23388-26453 GCF_002162155.2 Triticum dicoccoides
ATTTTTTCCTCCAAAATGACTTAACATGCTTAGCTAGCTTCAAAATGACCTATTTAACCTAGGATAGCTCTAAAATGACCTATACTTAGCATCTTTTCCTCCAAAATGACTTAATATGCTTAACTAGCTCTAAAATGACATAATATGCTTAAGAAATGACATATTTTAGCTCCTAAATGACTTCATATGCTTAGCTAGCTCCAAAATGACATAATAACCTTACTTAGCTCCAAAATGACCTATTTAACCTAGGATAGCTCTAAAATGACATGTACTTAGCATTTTTTTGCTCCAAAATGACTCAATATGCTTAGCTAGCTCAAAAATTACATAATAAGCTTAATTAGCTCCAAAATGACCTATTTAAACTAGGATTGCTCTAAAATGACCTATACTTAGAATTTTTTCCTCCAAAATGACTTAATATGCTTAGCTAGCTTCAAAATGACCTATTTAACCTAGGATAGCTCTAACATGACCTATACTTAGCATCTTTTCCTCCAAAATGACTTAATATGCTTATCTAGCTCTAAAATGACATAATATGCTTAAGAAATGACATATTTTAGCTCCTAAATGAGTTCATATGCTTATCTAGCTCCAAAATGACATAATAACCTTACTTAGCTCTAAAATGACCTATTTAACCTAGGATAGCTCTAAAATGACCTATACTTAGCATTTTTCCTCCAAAATGACTCAATATGCTTAGCTAGCTCAAAAATTACATAATAAGCTTAATTAGCTCCAAAATGACCTATAGTTAGAATTTTTTCCTCCAAAATGACTTAATATGCTTAGCTAGCTTAAAAATGACCTATTTAACCTAGGATAGCTCTAAAATGACCTATACTTAGCATCTTTTCCTCCAAAATGACGTAATATGCTTACCTAACTCTAAAATGACATAACATGCTTAAGAAATGACATATTTTAGATCCTAAATGACTTCATATGCTTAGCTAGCTCCAAAATGACATAATAACCTTACTTAGCTCCAAAATGACCTATTTAACCTAGGCTAGCTCTAAACTGACCTATACTTCGCATTTTTTCCTGTAAAATGACTCAATATGCTTAGCTAGCTCAAAAATGACATAATATGCTTAATTAGCTCCAAAATGACCTATTTAACCTAGGATAGCTCTAAAATGACCTATACTTAGCATTTTTTTGCTCCAAAATGACTCAATATGCTTAGCTAGCTCAAAAATTACATAATAAGCTTAATTAGCTTCAAAATGACCTATTTAACCTAGGATAGCTCTAAAATGACCTATACTTAGCATCTTTTACTCCAAAATTACTTAATATGCTTAACTAGCTCTAAAATGACATAATATGCTTAAGAAATGACATAGTTTTGCTCCTAAATGACTTCACATGCTTAGCTAGCTCCAAAATGACATAATAACCTTATTTAGCTCTAAAATGACATATTTAACCTAGGATAGCTCTAAAATGACCTATACTTAGCATCTTTTCCTCCAAAATGACTTAATATGCTTAGCTAGCTCTAAAATAATATAATATGCTTAAGAAATGACATATTTTAGGTCCTAAATGACTTCATATGCTTAGTTAGCTCCAAAATGACATAATAACCTTACTTAGCTCCAAAATGACCTATTTAACCTAGGCTAGCTCTAAAATGACCTATAGTTAGCATTTTTTCCACCAAACTGACTCAATATGCTTAGCTAGCTAAAAAATTACATAATAAGCTTAATTAGCTCCAAAATGACCTATTTAACCTAGGATAGATCTAAAATGACCTATACTTAGCATTTTTTCCTCCAAAATTACTTAATCTGCTTAACTAGCTCTAAAATGACATAATATGCTTAAGAAATGACATAGTTTAGCTCCTAAATGACTTCACATGCTTAGCTAGCTCCAAAATGACATAATAAACTTACTTAGCTCTAAAATGACCTATTTAACCTAGGCTAGCTCTAAAATGACCTATACTTAGCATTTTTTCCTCCAAAATGACTCAATATGCTTAGCTAGCTAAAAAATTACATAATAAGCTTAATTAGCTCCAAAATGACCTATTTAACCTAGGATAGCTCTAAAATGACCTATACTTAGCATTTTTTCCTCCAAAATGACTTAACATGCTTAGCTAGCTTCAAAATGACCTATTTAACCTAGGATAGCTCTAAAATGACCTATACTTAGCATCTTTTCCTCCAAAATGACTTAATATGCTTAACTAGCTCTAAAATGACATAATATGCTTAAGAAATGACATATTTTAGCTCCTAAATGACTTCATATGCTTAGCTAGCTCCAAAATGACATAATAACTTTACTTAGCTCCAAAATGACCTATTTAACCTAGGATAGCTCTAAAATGACCTCTACTTAGCATTTTTTTGCTCCAAAATGACTCAATATGCTTAGCTAGCTCAAAAATTACATAATAAGCTTAATTAGCTCCAAAATGACCTATTTAACCTAGGATAGATCTAAAATGACCTATACTTAGAATTTTTTCCTCCAAAATGACTTAATATGCTTAGCTAGCTTCAAAATGACCTATTTAACCTAGAATAGCTCTAACATGACCTATACTTAGCATCTTTTCCTCCAAAATGACTTAATATGCTTAACTAGCTCTAAAATGACATAATATGTTTAAGAAATGACATATTTTAGCTCCTAAATGAGTTCATATGCTTATCTAGCTCCAAAATGACATAATAACCTTACTTAGCTCTAAAATGACCTATTTAACCTAGGATAGCTCTAAAATGACCTATACTTAGCATTTTTCCTCCAAAATGACTCAATATGCTTAGCTAGCTCAAAAATTACATAATAAGCTTAATTAGCTCCAAAATGACCTATATAACCTAGGATAGCTCCAAAATGACCTATAGTTAGAATTTTTTCCTCCAAAATGACTTAATATGCTTAGCTAGCTTAAAAATGACCTATTTAACCTAGGATAGCTCTAAAATGACCTATACTTAGCATCTTTTCCTCCAAAATGACTTAATATGCTTACCTAACTCTAAAATGACATAACATGCTTAAGAAATGACATATTTTAGGTC
>NW_021289071.1:27161-28914 GCF_002162155.2 Triticum dicoccoides
TATATAACCTAGGATAGCTCCAAAATGACCTATAGTTAGAATTTTTTCCTCCAAAATGACTTAATATGCTTAGCTAGCTTAAAAATGACCTATTTAACCTAGGATAGCTCTAAAATGACCTATACATAGCATCTTTTCCTCCAAAATGACTTAATATGCTTACCTAACTCTAAAGTGACATAACATGCTTAAGGAATGACATTTTTAGGTCCTAAATGACTTCATATGCTTAGCTAGCTCCAAAATGACATAATAACCTTACTTAGCTCCAAAATGACCTATTTAACCTAGGCTAGCTCTAAACTGACCTATACTTAGCATTTTTTCCTGTAAAATGACTCAATATGCTTAGCTAGCTCAAAAATGACATAATATGCTTAATTAGCTCCAAAATGACCTATTTAACCTAGGATAGCTCCAAAATGACCTATACTTAGCATTTTTTTGCTCCAAAATGACTCAATATGCTTAGCTAGCTCAAAAATTACATAATAAGCTTAATTAGCTCAAAAATGACCTATTTAACCTAGGATAGCTCTAAAATGACCTATACTTAGCATTTTTTCCTCTAAAATTACTTAATATGCTTAGCTAGCTTCAAAATGACCTATTTAACCTAGGATAGCTCTAAAATGACCTATACTTAGCATCTTTTACTCCAAAATTACTTAATATGCTTAACTAGCTCTAAAATGACATAATATGCTTAAGAAATGACATATTTTAGCTCCTAAATGAATTCATATGCTTAGCTGGCTCCAAAATGACATAATAACCTTACTTAGCTCTAAAATGACCTATTTAACCTAGGATAGCTCTAAAATGACCTATACTTAGCATTTTTCCTCCAAAATGACTCAATATGCTTAGCTAGCTCAAAAATTACATAATAAGCTTAATTAGCTCCAAAATGACATATATAACCTAGGATAGCTCCAAAATGACCTATAGTTAGAATTTTTTCCTCCAAAATGACTTAATATGCTTAGCTAGCTTAAAAATGAACTATTTAACCTAGGATAGCTCTAAAATGACCTATACTTAGCATCTTTTCCTCCAAAATGACTTAATATGCTTACCTAACTCTAAAATGACATAACATGCTTAAGAAATGACATATTTTAGATCCAAAATGACTTCATATGCTTAGCTAGCTCCAAAATGACATAATAACCTTACTTAGCTCCAAGATGACCTATTTAACCTAGGCTAGCTCTAAATTGACCTATACTTAGCATTTTTTCCTGTAAAATGACTCAATATGCTTAGCTAGCTCAAAAATGACATAATATGCTTAATTAGATCCAAAATGACCTATTAAACCTAGGATAGCTCTAAAATGACCTATACTTAGCATTTTTTGCTCCAAAATGACTCAATATGCTTAGCTAGCTCAAAAATTACATAATAAGCTTAATTAGCTCAAAAATGACCTATTTAACCTAGGATAGCTCTAAAATGACCTATACTTAGCATCTTTTACTCCAAAATTACTTAATATGCTTAACTAGCTCTAAAATGACATAATATGCTTAAGAAATGACATATTTTAGCTCCTAAATGACTTCAAATGCTTAGCTAGCTCCAAAATGACATAATAACCTTACTTAGCTCCAAAATGACCTATTTAACCTAGGCTAGCTCTAAAATGACCTATAGTTAGCATTTTTTCCTCCAAAATGACTTTACATGCTTAGCTAGCTTCAAAATGACCTATTTAACCTAGGATAGCTCTAAAATGACCTATACTTAG
>NW_021289071.1:28924-30190 GCF_002162155.2 Triticum dicoccoides
AATTTTTTCCTCCAAAATGACTTAATATGCTTAGCTAGCTTAAAAATGACCTATTTAACCTAGGATAGCTCTAAAATGACCTATACTTAGCATCTTTTCCTCCAAAATGACTTAATATGCTTACCTAACTCTAAAATGACATAACATGCTTAAGAAATGACATATTTTAGGTCATAAATGACTTCATATGCTTAGCTAGCTCCAAAATGACATAATAACCTTACTTAGCTCCAAAATGACATATTTAACCTAGGGTAGCTCTAAACTGACCTATACTTAGCATTTTTTCCTGTAAAATGACTCAATATGCTTAGCTAGCTCAAAAATGACATAATATGCTTAATTAGCTCCAAAATGACCTATTTAACCTAGGATAGCTCTAAAATGACCTATACTTAGCATTTTTTTGCTCCAAAATGACTCAATATGCTTAGCTAGCTCAAAAATTACATAATAAGCTTAATTAGCTCAAAAATGACCTATTTAACCTAGGATAGCTCTAAAATGACCTATACTTAGCATTTTTTCCTCCAAAATTACTTAATATGCTTAGCTAGCTTCAAAATGACCTATTTAACCTAGGATAGCTCTAAAATGACCTATACTTAGCATCTTTTACTCCAAAATTACTTAATATGCTTAACTAGCTCTAAAATGACATAATATGCTTTGAAATGACATATTTTAGCTCCTAAATGACTTCATATGCTTAGCGAGCTCCAAAATGACATAATAACCTTACTTAGCTCTAAAATGACCTATTTAACCTAGGCTAGCTCTAAAATGACCTATACTTAGGATTTTTCCTCCAAAATGACTCAATATGCTTAGCTAGCTAAAAAATTACATAATAAGCTTAATTAGCTCCAAAATGACCTATTTAACCTAGGATAGCTCTAAAATGACCTATACTTAGCATTTTTTCCTCCAAAATGACTTAACATGCTTAGCTAGCTTAAAAATGACCTATTTAACCTAGGATAGCTCTAAAATGACCTATACTTAGCATTTTTCCTCCATAATGACTCAATATGCTTAGCTAGCTCAAAAATTACATAATAAGCTTAATTAGCTCCAAAATGACCTATATAACCTAGGATAGCTCCAAAATGACCTATAGTTAGAATTTTTTCCTCCAAAATGACTTAATATGCTTAGCTAGCTTAAAAATGACCTATTTAACCTAGGATAGCTCTAAAATGACCTATACTTAGCATTTTTCTTCCAAAATGACTCAATATGCTTAGCTAGCTCAAAAATTACATA
>NW_021289071.1:35726-46198 GCF_002162155.2 Triticum dicoccoides
CTTAGCTAGCTTAAAAATGAACTATTTAACCTAGGATAGCTCTAAAATGACCTATACTTAGCATCTTTTCCTCCAAAATGACTTAATATGCTTACCTAACTCTAAAATGACATAACATGCTTAAGAAATGACATATTTTAGATCCAAAATGACTTCATATGCTTAGCTAGCTCCAAAATGACATAATAACCTTACTTAGCTCCAAGATGACCTATTTAACCTAGGCTAGCTCTAAATTGACCTATACTTAGCATTTTTTTCCTGTAAAATGACTCAATATGCTTAGCTAGCTCAAAAATGACATAATATGCTTAATTAGATCCAAAATGACCTATTAAACCTAGGATAGCTCTAAAATGACCTATACTTAGCATTTTTTTGCTCCAAAATGACTCAACATGCTTAGCTAGCTCAAAAATTACATAATAAGCTTAATTAGCTTCAAAATGACCTATTTAACCTAGGATAGCTCTAAAATGACCTATACTTAGCATCTTTTACTCCAAAATTACTTAATATGCTTAACTAGCTCTAAAATGACATAATATGCTTAAGAAATGACATATTTTAGCTCCTAAATGACTTCACATGCTTAGCTAGCTCCAAAATGACATAATAACCTTATTTAGCTCTAAAATGACATATTTAACCTAGGATAGCTCTAAAATGACCTATACTTAGCATCTTTTCCTCCAAAATGACTTAATATGCTTAGCTAGCTCTAAAATGATATAATATGCTTAAGAAATGACATATTTTAGGTCCTAAATGACTTCATATGCTTAGTTAGCTCCAAAATGACATAATAACCTTACTTAGCTCCAAAATGACCTATTTAACCTAGGCTAGCTCTAAAATGACCTATAGTTAGCATTTTTTCCTCCAAAATGACTTTACATGCTTAGCTAGCTTCAAAATGACCTATTTAACCTAGGATAGCTCTAAAATGACCTATACTTAGCATCTTTTCCTCCAAAATGACTTAATATGCTTAACTAGCTCTAAAATGACATAATATGCTTAAGAAATGACATATTTTAGCTCCTAAATGACTTCATATGCTTAGCTAGCTCCAAAATGACATAATAACCTTACTTAGCTCCAAAATGACCTATTTAACCTAGGATAGCTCTAAAATGACCTCTACTTAGCATTTTTTTGCTCCAAAATGACTCAATATGCTTAGCTAGCTCAAAAATTACATAATAAGCTTAATTAGCTCCAAAATGACCTATTTAACCTAGGATAGCTCTAAAATGACCTATACTTAGAATTTTTTCCTCCAAAATGACTTAACATGCTTATCTAGCTTCAAAATGACCTATTTAACCTAGGATAGCTCTAAAATGACCTATACTTAGCATCATTTCCTCCAAAATGACTTAATATGCTTAACTAGCTCTAAAATGACATAATATGCTTAAGAAATGACATATTTTAGCTCCTAAATGACTTCATATGCTTAGCTAGCTCCAAAATGACATAATAACCTTACTTAGCTCCAAAATGACCTATTTAACCTAGGATAGCTCTAAAATGACCTCTACTTAGCATTTTTTTTGCTCCAAAATGACTCAATATGCTTAGCTAGCTCAAAAATTACATAATAAGCTTAATTAGCTCCAAAATGACCTATTTAACCTAGGATAGCTCTAAAATAACCTATACTTAGAATTTTTTCCTCCAAAATGACTTAATATGCTTAGCTAGCTTCAAAATGACCTATTTAACCTAGGATAGCTCTAACATGACCTATACTTAGCATCTTTTCCTCCAAAATGACTTAATATGCTTAACTAGCTCTAAAATGACATAATATGCTTAAGAAATGACATATTTTAGCTCCTAAATGAGTTCATATGCTTATCTAGCTCCAAAATGACATAATAACCTTACTTAGCTCTAAAATGACCTATTTAACCTAGGATAGCTCTAAAATGACCTATACTTAGCATTTTTCCTCCAAAATGACTCAATATGCTTAGCTAGCTCAAAAATGACATAATATGCTTAATTAGCTCCAAAATGACCTATTTAACCTAGGATAGCTCCAAAATGACCTATACTTAGCATTTTTTTGCTCCAAAATGACTCAATATGCTTAGCTAGCTCAAAAATTACATAATAAGCTTAATTAGCTCAAAAATGACCTATTTAACCTAGGATAGCTCTAAAATGACCTATACTTAGCATTTTTTCCTCTAAAATTACTTAATATGCTTAGCTAGCTTCAAAATGACCTATTTAACCTAGGATAGCTCTAAAATGACCTATACTTAGCATCTTTTACTCCAAAATTACTTAATATGCTTAACTAGCTCTAAAATGACATAATATGCTTAAGAAATGACATATTTTAGCTCCTAAATGACTTCATATGCTTAGCTGGCTCCAAAATGACATAATAACCTTACTTAGCCCTAAATTGACCTATTTAACCTAGGATAGCTCTAAAATGACCTATACTTAGCATTTTTCCTCCAAAATGACTCAATATGCTTAGCTAGCTCAAAAATTACATAATAAGCTTAATTAGCTCCAAAATGACATATATAACCTAGGATAGCTCCAAAATGACCTATAGTTAGAATTTTTTCCTCCAAAATGACTTAATATTCTTAGCTAGCTTAAAAATGAACTATTTAACCTAGGATAGCTCTAAAATGACCTATACTTAGCATCTTTTCCTCCAAAATGACTTAATATGCTTACCTAACTCTAAAATGACATAACATGCTTAAGAAATGACATATTTTAGATCCAAAATGACTTCATATGCTTAGCTAGCTCCAAAATGACATAATAACCTTACTTAGCTCCAAGATGACCTATTTAACCTAGGCTAGCTCTAAATTGACCTATACTTAGCATTTTTTTCCTGTAAAATGACTCAATATGCTTAGCTAGCTCAAAAATGACATAATATGCTTAATTAGATCCAAAATGACCTATTAAACCTAGGATAGCTCTAAAATGACCTATACTTAGCATTTTTTTGCTCCAAAATGTCTCAATATGCTTAGCTAGCTCAAAAATTACATAATAAGCTTAATTAGCTTCAAAATGACCTATTTAACCTAGGATAGCTCTAAAATGACCTATACTTAGCATCTTTTACTCCAAAATTACTTAATATGCTTAACTAGCTCTAAAATGACATAATATGCTTAAGAAATGACATATTTTAGCTCCTAAATGACTTCACATGCTTAGCTAGCTCCAAAATGACATAATAACCTTATTTAGCTCTAAAATGACATATTTAACCTAGGATAGCTCTAAAATGACCTATACTTAGCATCTTTTCCTCCAAAATGACTTAATATGCTTAGCTAGCTCTAAAATGATATAATATGCTTAAGAAATGACATATTTTAGGTCCTAAATGACTTCATATGCTTAGTTAGCTCCAAAATGACATAATAACCTTACTTAGCTCCAAAATGACCTATTTAACCTAGGCTAGCTCTAAAATGACCTATAGTTAGCATTTTTTCCTCCAAAATGACTTTACATGCTTAGCTAGCTTCAAAATGACCTATTTAACCTAGGATAGCTCTAAAATGACCTATACTTAGCATCTTTTCCTCCAAAATGACTTAATATGCTTAACTAGCTCTAAAATGACATAATATGCTTAAGAAATGACATATTTTAGCTCCTAAATGACTTCATATGCTTAGCTAGCTCCAAAATGACATAATAAACTTACTTAGCTCCAAAATGACCTATTTAACCTAGGATAGCTCTAAAATGACCTCTACTTAGCATTTTTTTGCTCCAAAATGACTCAATATGCTTAGCTAGCTCAAAAATTACATAATAAGCTTAATTAGCTCCAAAATGACCTATTTAACCTAGGATAGCTCTAAAATGACCTATACTTAGAATGTTTTCCTCCAAAATGACTTAACATGCTTAGCTAGCTTCAAAATGACCTATTTAACCTAGGATAGCTCTAAAATGACCTATACTTAGCATCTTTTCCTCCAAAATGACTTAATATGCTTAACTAGCTCTAAAATGACATAATATGCTTAAGAAATGACATATTTTAGCTCCTAAATGACTTCATATGCTTAGCTAGCTCCAAAATGACATAATAACCTTACTTAGCTCCAAAATGACCTATTTAACCTAGGATAGCTCTAAAATGACCTCTACTTAGCATTTTTTTGCTCCAAAATGACTCAATATGCTTAGCTAGCTCAAAAATTACATAATAAGCTTAATTAGCTCCAAAATGACCTATTTAACCTAGGATAGCTCTAAAATAACCTATACTTAGAATTTTTTCCTCCAAAATGACTTAATATGCTTAGCTAGCTTCAAAATGACCTATTTAACCTAGGATAGCTCTAACATGACTTATACTTAGCATCTTTTCCTCCAAAATGACTTAATATGCTTAACTAGCTCTAAAATGACATAATATGCTTAAGAAATGACATATTTTAGCTCCTAAATGAGTTCATATGCTTATCTAGCTCCAAAATGACATAATAACCTTACTTAGCTCTAAAATGACCTATTTAACCTAGGGTAGCTCTAAACTGACCTATACTTAGCATTTTTTCCTGTAAAATGACTCAATATGCTTAGCTAGCTCAAAAATGACATAATATGCTTAATTAGCTCCAAAATGACCTATTTAACCTAGGATAGCTCTAAAATGACCTATACTTAGCATTTTTTTGCTCCAAAATGGCTCAATATGCTTAGCTAGCTCAAAAATTACATAATAAGCTTAATTAGCTCAAAAATGACCTATTTAACCTAGGATAGCTCTAAAATCACCTATACTTAGCATTTTTTCCTCCAAAATTACTTAATATGCTTAGCTAGCTTCAAAATGACCTATTTAACCTAGGATAGCTCTAAAATGACCTATACTTAGCATCTTTTACTCCAAAATTACTTAATATGCTTAACTAGCTCTAAAATGACATAATATGCTTTGAAATGACATATTTTAGCTCCTAAATGACTTCATATGCTTAGCGAGCTCCAAAATGACATAATAACCTTACTTAGCTCTAAAATGACCTATTTAACCTAGGATAGCTCTAAAATGACCTATACTTAGCATTTTTCCTCCATAATGACTCAATATGCTTAGCTAGCTCAAAAATTACATAATAAGCTTAATTAGCTCCAAAATGACCTATATAACCTAGGATAGCTCCAAAATGACCTATAGTTAGAATTTTTTCCTCCAAAATGACTTAATATGCTTAGCTAGCTTAAAAATGACCTATTTAACCTAGGATAGCTCTAAAATGACCTATACTTAGCATCTTTTCCTCCAAAATGACTTAATATGCTTACCTAACTCTAAAGTGACATAACATGCTTAAGGAATGACATATTTTAGGTCCTAAATGACTTCATATGCTTAGCTAGCTCCAAAATGACATAATAACCTTACTTAGCTCCAAAATGACCTATTTAACCTAGGCTAGCTCTAAACTGACCTATACTTAGCATTTTTTTCCTGTAAAATGACTCAATATGCTTAGCTAGCTCAAAAATGACATAATATGCTTAATTAGCTCCAAAATGACCTATTTAACCTAGGATAGCTCCAAAATGACCTATACTTAGCATTTTTTTGCTCCAAAATTACTCAATATGCTTAGCTAGCTCAAAAATTACATAATAAGCTTAATTAGCTTCAAAATGACCTATTTAACCTAGGATAGCTCTAAAATGACCTATACTTAGCATCTTTTACTCCAAAATGACTTAATATGCTTAACTAGCTCTAAAATGACATAATATGCTTAAGAAATGACATATTTTAGCTCCTAAATGACTTCACATGCTTAGCTAGCTCCAAAATGACATAATGACCTTATTTAGCTCTAAAATGACATATTTAACCTAGGATAGCTCTAAAATGACCTATACTTAGCATCTTTTCCTCCAAAATGACTTAATATGCTTAGCTAGCTCTAAAATGATATAATATGCTTAAGAAATGACATATTTTAGGTCCTAAATGACTTCATATGCTTAG
This sequence comes from Triticum dicoccoides, assembly GCF_002162155.2. NCBI lineage: Eukaryota > Viridiplantae > Streptophyta > Magnoliopsida > Poales > Poaceae > Triticum > Triticum dicoccoides. The sequence continues at coordinate 41,746 of NW_021289071.1, forward strand.
TTAGCTCCAAAATGACATAATAACCTTACTTAGCTCCAAAATGACCTATTTAACCTAGGCTAGCTCTAAAATGACCTATAGTTAGCATTTTTTCCTCCAAAATGACTTAACATGCTTAGCTAGCTTCAAAATGACCTATTTAACCTAGGATAGCTCTAAAATGACCTATACTTAGCATCTTTTCCTCCAAAATGACTTAATATGCTTAACTAGCTCTAAAATGACATAATATGCTTAAGAAATGACATATTTTAGCTCCTAAATGACTTCATATGCTTAGCTAGCTCCAAAATGACATAATAACCTTACTTAGCTCCAAAATGACCTATTTAACCTAGGATAGCTCTAAAATGACCTCTACTTAGCATTTTTTTGCTCCAAAATGACTCAATATGCTTAGCTAGCTCAAAAATTATATAATAAGCTTAATTAGCTCCAAAATGACCTATTTAACCTAGGATAGCTCTAAAATGACCTATACTTATAATTTTTTCCTCCAAAATGACTTAACATGCTTAGCTAGCTTCAAAATGACCTATTTAACCTAGGATAGCTCTAAAATGACCTATACTTAGCATCTTTTCCTCCAAAATGACTTAATATGCTTAACTAGCTCTAAAATGACATAATATGCTTAAGAAATGACATATTTTAGCTCCTAAATGACTTCATATGCTTAGCTAGCTCCAAAATGACATAATAACCTTACTTAGCTCCAAAATGACCTATTTAACCTAGGATAGCTCTAAAATGACCTCTACTTAGCATTTTTTTGCTCCAAAATGACTCAATATGCTTAGCTAGCTCAAAAATTACATAATAAGCTTAATTAGCTCCAAAATGACCTATTTAACCTAGGATAGCTCTAAAATGACCTATACTTAGAATTTTTTCCTCCAAAATGACTTAACATGCTTATCTAGCTTCAAAATGACCTATTTAACCTAGGATAGCTCTAAAATGACCTATACTTAGCATCATTTCCTCCAAAATGACTTAATATGCTTAACTAGCTCTAAAATGACATAATATGCTTAAGAAATGACATATTTTAGCTCCTAAATGACTTCATATGCTTAGCTAGCTCCAAAATGACATAATAACCTTACTTAGCTCCAAAATGACCTATTTAACCTAGGATAGCTCTAAAATGACCTCTACTTAGCATTTTTTTTGCTCCAAAATGACTCAATATGCTTAGCTAGCTCAAAAATTACATAATAAGCTTAATTAGCTCCAAAATGACCTATTTAACCTAGGATAGCTCTAAAATAACCTATACTTAGAATTTTTTCCTCCAAAATGACTTAATATGCTTAGCTAGCTTCAAAATGACCTATTTAACCTAGGATAGCTCTAACATGACCTATACTTAGCATCTTTTCCTCCAAAATGACTTAATATGCTTAACTAGCTCTAAAATGACATAATATGCTTAAGAAATGACATATTTTAGCTCCTAAATGAGTTCATATGCTTATCTAGCTCCAAAATGACATAATAACCTTACTTAGCTCTAAAATGACCTATTTAACCTAGGATAGCTCTAAAATGACCTATACTTAGCATTTTTCCTCCAAAATGACTCAATATGCTTAGCTAGCTCAAAAATTACATAATAAGCTTAATTAGCTCCAAAATGACCTATATAACCTAGGATAGCTCCAAAATGACCTATAGTTCTAATTTTTTCCTCCAAAATGACTTAATATGCTTAGCTAGCTTAAAAATGACCTATTTAACCTAGGATAGCTCTAAAATGACCTATACTTAGCATCTTTTCCTCCAAAATGACTTAATATGCTTACCTAACTCTAAAATGACATAACATGCTTAAGAAATGACATATTTTAGGTCATAAATGACTTCATATGCTTAGCTAGCTCCAAAATGACATAATAACCTTACTTAGCTCCAAAATGACATATTTAACCTAGGGTAGCTCTAAACTGACCTATACTTAGCATTTTTTCCTGTAAAATGACTCAATATGCTTAGCTAGCTCAAAAATGACATAATATGCTTAATTAGCTCCAAAATGACCTATTTAACCTAGGATAGCTCTAAAATGACCTATACTTAGCATTTTTTTGCTCCAAAATGACTCAATATGCTTAGCTAGCTCAAAAATTACATAATAAGCTTAATTAGCTCAAAAATGACCTATTTAACCTAGGATAGCTCTAAAATCACCTATACTTAGCATTTTTTCCTCCAAAATTACTTAATATGCTTAGCTAGCTTCAAAATGACCTATTTAACCTAGGATAGCTCTAAAATGACCTATACTTAGCATCTTTTACTCCAAAATTACTTAATATGCTTAACTAGCTCTAAAATGACATAATATGCTTTGAAATGACATATTTTAGCTCCTAAATGACTTCATATGCTTAGCGAGCTCCAAAATGACATAATAACCTTACTTAGCTCTAAAATGACCTATTTAACCTAGGATAGCTCTAAAATGACCTATACTTAGCATTTTTCCTCCATAATGACTCAATATGCTTAGCTAGCTCAAAAATTACATAATAAGCTTAATTAGCTCCAAAATGACCTATATAACCTAGGATAGCTCCAAAATGACCTATAGTTAGAATTTTTTCCTCCAAAATGACTTAATATGCTTAGCTAGCTTAAAAATGACCTATTTAACCTAGGATAGCTCTAAAATGACCTATACTTAGCATCTTTTCCTCCAAAATGACTTAATATGCTTACCTAACTCTAAAGTGACATAACATGCTTAAGGAATGACATATTTTAGGTCCTAAATGACTTCATATGCTTAGCTAGCTCCAAAATGACATAATAACCTTACTTAGCTCCAAAATGACCTATTTAACCTAGGCTAGCTCTAAACTGACCTATACTTAGCATTTTTTCCTGTAAAATGACTCAATATGCTTAGCTAGCTCAAAAATGACATAATATGCTTAATTAGCTCCAAAATGACCTATTTAACCTAGGATAGCTCCAAAATGACCTATACTTAGCATTTTTTTGCTCCAAAATGACTCAATATGCTTAGCTAGCTCAAAAATTACATAATAAGCTTAATTGGCTCAAAAATGACCTATTTAACCTAGGATAGCTCTAAAATGACCTATACTTAGCATTTGTTCCTCTAAATTTACTTAATATGCTTAGCTAGCTTCAAAATGACCTATTTAACCTAGGATAGCTCAAAAATGACCTATACTTAGCATCTTTTACTCCAAAATTACTTAATATGCTTAACTAGCTATAAAATGACATAATATGCTTAAGAAATGACATATTTTAGCTCCTAAATGACTTCATATGCTTAGCTGGCTCCAAAATGACATAATAACCTTACTTAGCTCTAAAATGACCTATTTAACCTAGGATAGCTCTAAAATGACCTATACTTAGCATTTTTCCTCCAAAATGACTCAATATGCTTAGCTAGCTCAAAAATTACATAATAAGCTTAATTAGCTCCAAAATGACATATATAACCTAGGATAGCTCCAAAATGACCTATAGTTAGAATTTTTTCCTCCAAAATGACTTAATATGCTTAGCTAGCTTAAAAATGACCTATTTAACCTAGGATAGCTCTAAAATGACCTATACTTAGCATCTTTTCCTCCAAAATTACTTAATCTGCTTAACTAGCTCTAAAATGACATAATATGCTTAAGAAATGACATATTTTAGCTCCTAAATGACTTCATATGCTTAGCTAGCTCCAAAATGACATAATAACCTTACTTAGCTCCAAAATGACCTATTTAACCTAGGATAGCTCTAAAATAACCTCTACTTAGCATTTTTTTGCTCCAAAATGACTCAATATGCTTAGCTAGCTCAAAAATTACATAATAAGCTTAATTAGCTCCAAAATGACGTATTTAACCTAGGATAGCTCTAAAATAACTTATACTTAGAATTTTTTCCTCCAAAATGACTTAATATGCTTAGCTAGCTTCAAAATGACCTATTTAACCTAGGATAGCTCTAACATGACCTATACTTAGCATCTTTTCCTCCAAAATGACTTAATATGCTTAACTAGCTCTAAAATGACATAATATGCTTAAGAAATGACATATTTTAGCTCCTAAATGAGTTCATATGCTTATCTAGCTCCAAAATGACATAATAACCTTACTTAGCTCTAAAATGACCTATTTAACCTAGGATAGCTCTAAAATGACCTATACTTAGCATTTTTTTGCTCCAAAATGACTCAATATGCTTAGCTAGCTCAAAAATTACATAATAAGCTTAATTAGCTCAAAAATGACCTATTTAACCTAGGATAGCTCTAAAATCACCTATACTTAGCATTTTTTCCTCCAAAATTACTTAATATGCTTAGCTAGCTTCAAAATGACCTATTTAACCTAGGATAGCTCTAAAATGACCTATACTTAGCATCTTTTACTCAAAAATTACTTAATATGCTTAACTAGCTCTAAAA